>NW_025765288.1:0-209237 GCF_003918875.1 Haliotis rubra | reverse complement strand
TGCCCCCATCATGACGCGGGTTCCAAATACAGGGACCCAACTCATCACCAGCAGTTGACCATGGCACTGTTAACGATAGACGATAACGTGGTGGCAGTGTCCGTGTTTGTTAATCCAGCAAAGAAGACATCAGTCTAGTTTTGAACAACATCTATTCACATCAATGAAACCTAAAATCGTAATAACCTTCATTCGCTTAAATAACAAGTATGAGCAAATAATCCGTATTACACATGTCTTCATAACATTCGTCACTAGCTGAGACGTATGTATCTATTGTAGGTCAAAAATTGTTTGGTTCTACACCTGAACACTGCTATTGTTGACAGGCCTATGTAGGCGAAACATCGAGACGTTTCTACACCCGAATCAAAGAGCACCGGAACTCAGTATCAAAATTTGACTCCAAATTAGCTCTATCAGATCACATCAAAGACAATCCCGACCACAGTATTCAGTGGGACAGAACCAAAGCCCTAACTACAATTCATAGACTTTAAACTCAAGAAGATATCTACATCAAAGACTCCATCAATCAACCAACCGTGACCATGATCATTACATACCTCCTGCATACTACCAATCGTTAAAGAACCTCATTATCCATAATCCCCCCCTTTATGCATACTACAGGCTTCACTATCCCCTTGTGTATATTGCAGGCTTCACTTGTTAACGCTTTTACCAAAGGCCATGGGTTGTTATTGTGTCTGGATTCCTAACCCCTACTGTGCTGTACAAACATCTCCTCTAACTTGTATATATGCTCTTCTACCCTCATGCTGTTCATCACTTGCTTGGTTACGATGTTATCGCCTACACCGATACCCCGCTCTCGCAACAAATAAGAAGTTGTTCATTCATAAGGCTGTAACACATGTTTGGGGCAGTTTGTGTTAATGTCGGCTGCTAGTACTGGGGCCCGACACGTTTATATTCAGTGGTCACTGTTATAGGTATGTTGCAAATGTGTGCCCATTCGCACAAAGACCCATTTAGATCGAATTGAAAACATTCGAGATAACCTGCGTATGCAATATGCTTTTACCAATGTCTTAGAAAAATGGAATGGATCCATGTATAAGTTGCCATGGAAGGCGGTGACGTTTCCGTTATTGGTTCAGTGCATACGGTATTACTAATTTCTTGACCCCCAGGATGTCAAGCGAATATTGAGATCACTTCAACAGAATCCTATATGGAACTCAGCCCCATAAGTACTCGACTCTGAACTTTACTGAGAAAGTGTAATCCCAAACATAACACGATGTGTGTTTTCACTGTCATTCAGATGCATAACACATGTATCACAAGCAAATGGAGTTGTGGACTTCGTGTACCCCTCCGTTAAGGTGTAAATTGGCACGGATCCATTTTGGCCGTCTTTTATTGTAATGATCCAATCTGACCATCTTTTATTTATAGGGATCCATTTTGGAAATCGTTGATCATCTGGATCAAATTTGGCCATGTCCTATCACGGGAATGCCATGTGGCTATCTGTTACCATAAAGTTCAAAGCTGGCAATGTCTCCCTCTATGGATACAGCCTGGACATCATTTCGCCGCTGGCCAATCATTTTGGTGTTGGTTGCCCAGCCTTGCTGGAATTGTAATTAACACAAGCGCTGATACTACAGCAAACACGGCTATCGACAATATAGTGACACTACTTCTTAACCCAGACACTGAGATGATGATATTGATAGTTCATTATTTAAAATGGTCACAGACTAGTGGTAATCTAGTTGCTTAACTACTAAGGCTGGGTGTGATGTGTCGTAAACTTTAAACTCACTCACTTAGCATTTGGACCACAACACTGGTATTCCTTTCATATCTGCATTTATGCATTTCTCTGTAATTACATCTTTTTTCTCTTCTAGAAACTAGACTTGCATAAGTTGTCGATGTCAATACTGTCAACGCATTACTTATCCACTACTACCATTTACCAAAGTGATAGTTAAAATCCTGCTTGGGGTTCATGTTTGAAGCCGAAGAAAAGTAAGTCCCGTTAACCTCCATTGATATGGTTTATAGCTTGTATAGTAATGGTAGTAAACGTCATATTGGTCAAATTGTGATATCTTACTAATGTTATACTGTCCATTGTGACACATATTTCTTATATTTAACATACTTCTTCTCGTCAGCATATGGCTGAAATGCTATGCTAATTTTAACCCACTCACTCGATAATATATTAGCAATATTCTTCAGAGGTACAAAAATTATAAGATGTCTCACTTGAGAGATGTGTCAGGGTTGTGCAGTGTTTGTGTCCATAGCAACGATCCTTTCACATTGTTGGATCGTTAATATGTCAATTTCTGTTATCACATTTTAACCTGTATGTACTCTTATGTTCTTATCATGATAGAGTCATCTTTGTGTTCACAAAGATCGAAGTGTTCCGATCGTTACTATTCAGGGAGTGGTTGATGCATCCAATTAGGGATGGAGAAAGGGTGGGGAGCATCTATGTAATGTACGACCAGTCTCATATATATCAGTAGCCGAGGAACTGTTTCAGGACCGATCTCAACTATTGTAAATATATCTATAGAAGGTTAAACGTCTGTGAGGAAGGATGGAAATGATGGTGATTGTCCTCCCTTCCTTCATTTCAGTCCTCAGTGCCCAGGAGTGTACCCTGAGGCATTACTTTGTGAGACGGAACACTCTGAATAATAAACTGTCTGGAGAGACCCCATCCAACGTCGTTCACATGGAGAGTCAGCTGGGATGTGGGATACTCTGTGCCCAGGATGGAACCTGTGCTTCTTTGACGCTTCATGAGGGACAGTGCCACCTCTACAATTCATCGGTGCCAACATCTGATGTTCCAGCTCTAGGTGATAGAACCTTCAGCGAGCAAGGTAAGTCATGCGAGTGAGTGAGATAAACTTTAAAGTCACATCGGCAATATTTCAGCAATATTGTGACTAAATCAATTAATAGATTCATGATAATTAAAATTAAATCACAAACATCTGTCAACGAAAGACAGTAAAACACCTTGAATATCACAGACATAAATTTACAGCCGGTAATAAATCTAAAACAGTTGAACTATGGAAGACACTACAATATATAACCAGGCTGTAGATCTACAACAACTGAAGGTTGATCATCTTACAGGGCACCATGGTTAGTCACGAGGAAATACATCACATGAATTCACACAATGATATATTTCTCTAGGTTCAGATGCGAGTGTTGTAGGACTCTCAATATTATTGTCTTTGTGACTATTTTCTGAGTGAGAAACACGACTGAGATAACTTGTGTCAAATCTGTGTGGTGGATCTAAGTGTCCACGTCCATGGTGATGATCTGAGATCAGATTAAGACGGATTAATTTTTTATTGTAATCCACTGACATTCGTGGTTTTAGCTTACTCACTTGCATCTGTGAGGTAGTGACTTAAAATTTAACGTCACCTCGGCAATATTTCAGCCATGTTGTGACAATAAATGCAAGTTGTTAAATAACCAGTCATCGAAGGACTGTAAAACAACTAGAGTATCGCTGATGGTGTCTAAACTAATATGTAAAAATAAAACTAATGTAATTACGAACACGATACAATATAAAACAGGCTATAGGTCGCTAACAACTGAAGGTAGATCATCATAATAGGGACCATGGGGACTTAAAGTACTTTTGCTACCTGCTTGGAACCTATCTGGATTAACACCACCCTTCAGCCGCTAGTGATTGAAGAAACATTTAGCCAAAATTTAAAATAACAAAATACTAGGTTTAAAACAATCTGGTTTAAATTTTACTTGGCACTTACGCATCCTCACAGGAGGACAATAATTTAACGATACTTTAACCCCCAACGAGGGTACAGCCACTAACAATTAATATCTTGTTTGGCCATTGCGACATCGTCCTCATAATGGCCTCTTTCAATTCTGGACTGACAACCCTAGTAGGTGTAAACAATAGTTGGTTTAACTGAATGTGATTCATTGATACCTACTTGAGTGTCCTGCTTCTTCTGCGGTTATCACGGCTTGATAACCAATACAGGGGAGTGAAATGGTGTCCCAGAATTGTTGAGTGATGCCTTTACAGCAATATCGGCCGTTGTGTTTCCTGAAATTCCGACATGGCTGGGTAACCAACGGAGGACGATGTCATATTGGCCAATTGCAAAGTCATTACATAATTCAATGATTTCAGTTAAAAGTGGATGTTTGCAAAGATAGTTTTAATAGCCTGAAGGAACGAAAAAAGAAATGATGATTATTTATATTTAAAATGTTACCTACATCTGTGTCTAAAGTATATTATTGTAGAGTGTAAATAAATGTTCATAAGGCTAACGAGAGAGAGAGAGATTATTTATTTCCTCCAAAGATTATTGATACATGAGTTCAATCAAATATTAAACACATTAGTATTTACATACAGGTCAATGTCATTCATAGTTGACAATTGATGTACACAAATTAAATCAAACATTTACAAAGGGATTGCGTCACTTGTGTCTCCATTAAAATACAAACTCAAGGTGTTGTTTCAAATGATACACATATTTTGCAAAGTTTATAATGACAACATGACATGTGCCCCACACTAGGGCTCGTGTGAACTGAGTACATGTGTAGCTGCACCTTGGAGAGTTGACAGCATTTCGGCGTCTTCCAACATTCAAAATTTACATAGGTTTCAACATCAAGTAGATCAATCAGAGATGAGAAAATGTTATTTCGAAGAGGTAATAACTTTTCAGAGTGTAGTATCACATAGTTGTCATAGTCATAAGCGTGCTTGTTACAATTTGTAACATGTTTGTAAAACAAACATTCTTTTGAGATTTTATTTCGTGAGGAATTTTCAAACATAGCAGGGCTGCTCTGTGTTCAGGGTATAACAATGCTAAGTTCAAAAAGTATGTGATATGTCAGTGATGTATGAGCTCGCATGTAACAAGACAGTCCTGCATTGAGTGACTCTTTGTTACGCCACATTTTTCTTCACATTCTTGTACGTGTTTGTTTTATAATTCGTCTCCACTGGTTAGGATGTCATACATGGGATGACGTCACGCGCTAAATAAGTCCCTACCTCAGTGAGCTAGCAATATAAAACCAGCTTAAGTCTGGACAAGTACAAGCAGCCATACATACATACACGCATGCACACAGGAAAAATAACTTGGTTTCCGGACACCGGAAACGTAACGGAAACGTAATAGAAACTTAAGTTTCAGTTAGGGTTTCCGGACCGTTTCTCTACATTTCCTTCAGGTTTCCGGAAAACGGCTCCAGTGCGTTTCCGTTACCCAGTTTCCTGTATGGCTCCAGTGCGTTTCCGTTACCCATATTCCTGTATGGCTCCAGTGCGTTTCCGTTACCCAGATTCCTGTATGGCTTTAGTGAGTTTCCGTTACCCAGATTCCTGTTTGGCTCCAGTGAGTTTCCCTTACGCAGATTCCTGTGAGGTTCCATTGGGTTTCCTTTATCCTCTACTTTCAGATGGTTTCACGTGCGCACGTCGTCATATGAGCGAAATATTGTTAAATATGACGTTAAACCCCATTTCAACTCACCTCACGTTGTTGAATGTATACGGAAATAAACGTCAAGCACAGAATAGAAACTTACATTTCTTTCAGTGAACCTCACGTGTCATCCGATACTGATCTGTTTGCAGGGTATGTGTACCTGGGATGCTACCTGGATGACAATGATAGATTGATCGACGATGTACTTCTGTCTTGAACGACTCCATGACGTACCAGTGGTGTCTGACTCCACTGCAGACAGGGCAACTATGTTCTTGCAGGACTAGAGGTAAGTAAATTGTGCCGTGCATCCTGACATTGAACGTAACTATCACCAGGAAGTACATTTAACCCGGCAATAACCAAGGACTGAGTGAGTTAAAATTTACAGTCACGTCGGCCACTTTAAGCCATAGCGTGAATAAAACAAGTCTCTAACTGACCATAAAGACATGTAACGAAGGACAGTAAAACCAACTCGAATACCGCAGTATCAAGAATTAAAACTAGCATCTTTCTCTACAATTGGGACCCGTGAAGGTCCGGGTTAGAATAGCCCCTTCAGCAACCCATGCTTGCTATAAAGGCGACTATGCTTGTCGTAAAAGGCGACTAACGGGATCGGGTTGTCAGGCTCGCTGACTTGGTTGACATACATGTCATCGGTTCCCAATTGCGCAGATCGATGCTCATGCTGTTGATCACTGGATTGTCTGGTCCAGGCTCGATTATTTACAGACCGCCGCCATATAGCTGGAATATTGCTGAGTGCGGCGTAAAACCCAACTCACTCACTCACTCACTCTACAATTGGATTTCAAATTAGGACAAGACAGTATAAAAATGGGCTCCAGATCGCCACCAACTGAAGGTACATAACCATACCAGGGACCATGAGGACTTACAGTGCCTTTGCTACGTGCATGGACCCTAGTTGGATTTACACCATCCCTTCAGATGTTAGAGATTGTACACAATCTAGCCTTAAGTTGAAATAACATATATCCTATAAATAATGTGGTAGGTCAATACCCATAGAATTATGATCAGTGATTCGTAGGAGTCACTACCAACATCACCTGGGAATACAAAGACCACTTTCCAATGTCGGCGATGCCTTTAACCAACAAATTATAACTCAAACCAGTTGAATCGAGATGGAAAACGCCTTTCCATTGTAGTCGAAACAACGCAACAAAACACATTACAATTGAACTTTGCAATATTTAACTTGACACCTGACACAACACAAATCAAATAAGAGAAATCAGCAGTTGCAATACTTAACCACGAGATGCATCTAAGTTGAAGCAAAACGAACTGTGCGAGTGGTTAGTTCCTATCAGTGCACAGCCCACATCACACAACCGTCACTGCTTCCTGTCTACCAGGGAACCGCGGTCAAGCATGTTCTGCTTGAATGTGTTGAATTTTCCATCACGAGGGATAAAATAATATTTCAATATAAAACTGTTAAGGGTCTTTTATTTATATTAATTATCATTATGTTATCGAATTTTTAACAGAAATAGAACTGATAAATGAATTCGATCCTTATACTTTGTAGATAAATGCATTTTTAGTATTGGTGATTTAAATTAGAAACTGAATTTGTGGGTGGCTGTACCGTCGAACGGGGTTGACGCGGCGTAAAAGTTATTGTCCTCCTGAGAGGGTACGTAAGTCCCAAAACATTTTGAAGTAAATTTAAGTCTACTAGGGTTTTAATAGTAGTATTTTTGTCATTTTAATGCCTATATATCAGCATAAACCCCAGTGGCTGAAGGGATGGTGTAAACTCCAAGGGTCACGCAGGGTAGCAAAAGTAATGAAAGTCCCCATAGACCATAGTAGCTCATTTTTTACAAAGTATTGTCCAAAATAGTCTACATTTGAAGATATATGCTAGCTGGTTTTTAACCCATTTTGTGATAATCTGGTCATTTTGCTGCCCTTCGTTGTCAGGGTTTTATACATTTTTGCATTTATCATGAATATAGAATTTGTTTTAGTCAAGGTATGGCTGAAATATTCCCGACATCACTGTTAATCTTAACTCACTCACGCACTCTCACTCACTCTTGTGTATCAAGCAAATAAAATGTCCGTGTTAAACAACGTTCCCTAAAATGGAAATACACTTGCCCATTGACACCTGCCACTCAGACGTATATGAAATCATATTTTGTTTTACACAGAAGACAACATAATAGCACACTAACATTTTTCTTTCAGGCTTACATGTATTGTTTGTGTGGAAACTCCTTCGACGATGTGAAGTATACAGTCCAGAACGAAGGGGACTGCAACACTCCGTGTAAGGGGGCAACAGCAGCCAGATGTGTGGGAGGCCTCTTCAGACTGTCTTTGTTTCAGTGGATCTGAGCCACTCGGAAAACAATGTTTTATGTCGTTGTTTTCATATTGTCAGCGTAGGGGAACAAGCTCAGAACTAAGACGCTAACAATACGGCTATACATTACATGATAAATAAATAACAATACAGTGGTGAGCTGAGTTGCCAGATGGGACATAAATTAGGTGAGTGGATGTCCTGCTCAACGTCAAGGCTTTATCCTGATCGCAGTCGTCCCTGCATATGTAACGGGGATGTCTTAGTCAACAACACTCCGTCAAGGCTGTAAGTCCCGAGTCATTGCTGCTGTATGTTTACAAGTCTGAAATAATGTACATGTATAGGAATATATATTTCTCCGTCAAATAGCTATTTCATCACATTAATTTCATTGCTCATTGTTCAGATAATTTAACAATTGCAGTACTACCACTGAACATATACAGAGAACTTAAAACAAATGGACATCACAAAATTAACGGTTCAGTTACATGTTGAGATCCTTAGGAGTGCTACTATGGAACACAGATGGCATCTTCAAAACAAAAATGAAATATCAGCGTGTCTTACTATCCATGGGCCAACTTGTATCAAACTGGCCACATGTTTTGAGGCACCAATGTGCACCTACAAAGCACCAACCAAGGACCTAAAATACGTTTGTCTTAATCAGCATGGAAATGCGAATCTGTTTGGACTCAAACATTAATCTGAATCAATTGTAAGTGAAATTATTGACACCAACAAGTTCTAACCACATGTCAAAGTATGCCTCGACCAAGCACATAAATTCAGCTACAATAAATACGGAATTAACCTTTCAACAATTAACCATATTTTTGTAGTTTATTCCTTTTACATAAAACCAAGTGTATCCAACCTGTAATTCGCCAAATCACAATACTCCTTCTATGACTTTCCAACCACTTTGCCAGGTAGGGAGAAAAGATAGCAAGTGAACAAACTTCAAAATTTTCAAATGCATTTAAAACGTCAACATCCAATAAAGATGCTGCACATGTTTAGCCAATGAAAGCAAAGGACAAGACTGCAGACCTGACCTCATTAAGATTTGGCTAATCTGCATAGGAACTACTTTCCACCCATGATGGCTATAAATAAATCATGGACATGTTAAAATGTAAAAGTTTTCATTGACATTTGTTTGAGGTGTTGTGAATTGATCCTAAACAGGTTAATAAGACAAGATATATATTAAAAAATATAGGAACGCATATAGGAATTTCAACTGTTTTGAAACATCTTGTAGGCTCTATGAGTCAATGAAATATAGCGAAATTGCACACTGGGAATGCAGACTTGTCCGTCTTTGGCACCAACCCGAGGAAAGTCAGTTTGAGTCTCACATGGAGATGTGTGATGGCGCTGAAGTCAATCATCACCAAATCACTTCGCCTAGGGCAGGTGATCTCCCCCACATCATAACACTGTCCCGGCCGAACCTGTCCACCTGGGGAAGGCAAGTGTCGTCTAAACGTTCACGTCGACGTCTTTACACCCGCATTCTTCCATCGCGTCGTTCCTATAGAAATCGTGATTCATCATTGAATCAGATTCTACGTCAATTCGGTAGGTTCCAGGCCTGTACGTTGGTGCACCATTGGACTCGTTGTTGTCGAAGCACAGGTCCAAAATAAAGTCTTCTGGCACGTAAACCAGCCTCTCTCAACCTGTTGCTGACGGTCTGTGCAGAAAGCCTCATCAATCCGGGTATTTGGTCGAGAGATACTGGTCGCCGTAGCTGTTCAATGACGCAGGTGATGTACCCGATGTAGCGATCCTGCGCCGCAGTGGTCGCTCGAGGTCGCCCACTATGAGGGGCATCTGCTACCGCATTCTGCCAGCGATATCTCTCCCAGAGCCGTGAAATGGTGCTTTGCGAACATTTATGCGTCGGGCAACTGCACGTTGAGACTGGCCAGCTTCAAGCAAACCAATGGCGATATGACGGTTGGCTTCACTTATACGTGGCATTTTGCGTTCGTGAACAATATTCGAAATACAGTTAATAATCGACAGACAGCGACCAAGCTTTTATACCCATCATTGAGACTATCTTATCCCCAACTTTCACGTGCATTCCATGTGGATTGTGCATTATGTGACACTACACGCCAAAATTGAAAATCATGCTGTTAAATACGGGTATTTTACTGACGGTGCGTTTTGCTGTGATGTTTCAAAACATAAACACCATAGGACTCATAAACAGAGCAAACCATTTGTAAAATGAATCACGTTTTAATTCATTGCTACATGAAATTGCAATTTTCATGATGCGTTTCTTTTGGGGAGTATAGATTGCTTTTCGAGAACATTTTACAATTTGCATACTTTGTACTTGTTACACATTGGCAGTCGGAATACTGGATTGCCTGACAGTATGGATGTGAAGACATACATAGTCATATGGACAGAAGAGAGAAGGTTTATTGTTGTACAGATCCTCATGAAGAAGATTGAAAAGACCGTTGAATGCAAAGTTTGAGTAGCTAGACTATAGTTTTAGCCACATCGTGACTATAACTGAAGGAAGATCACCACAGTACTATTGGGCAGAGGTTCAAAATTGTTTTGAAGTTTACTTGCCCTTTCACTGTAACCCTTTTGGTATTACAATATAGGGCTGAGGTACATTATTAGTTTCTTACTTGTTGTTTACTTACTGTTCATCTAAAGCAAAAAGTTCTCTTTCAAGTGTTCAGCTTCTCATTTCACTGTTCAGAAACAGACTTCTGCTTACAGCTGCTGGCAGATACAGTAGGCATCACTGTGCTAGTGTGGTAGGATGTTCACAATTGACAAGATATGCCTACTGTCTGTTGCCTGATCAATCCATTGAAAGTTGGCTGCTCTGGGAAATAAACCCCAGGGGTTTTGAGGGCCATGTGCCATAATGGTCAAACTGTCAGCCATGCTTCCTGTGTTCAGTCTTGTGCAGTGGTTGGTTTTGACAATATTCGTGCTAGAAAACAACCATTCGCAAATGGCTGTAACAGGACTGATGACAAACATAAGTTCAACAACCTCGGTGATGTGATAGAATCCCTGAGGCTTGCTTGAGAGTAATGTCTGATACGTCTCCAGCACAGGTCTCTTGATGACTTACAGGTGACCTTTGAGTTCTGTGAACTCATTAAATATGAGTGTCCTGTGTGGGAAATAGGGTACAACAGCTCTGTGAGCCCGGTGCTTCTATTTGCACAAAGGCAAGCTCACTCAGATGACCACTCAGTATAGTCAAACACATTGAAGCAATTCAATGGTTTGTGTGAAGCACACAAACTTCCTGTCTAGGTACTTGATTGTGCCATCCACAACATGTCTGAGGAAGGAGTATTTAAAGTTGACTGGTTTGCAAGCATCTCTCAATTTAAGACCGTCATATGTTGAGGTTTCATGATTGTACCTGTCAAACAGGTTTTTCTACGTTCCCATCTAACCAGAAGTGGATCAAGCTTATGTACATCAGCTTCAGTGAGCCCTTCTAAAGCAGTAGCCACATCAGCGATCAACATGACGTCCTTGGAAAAGACGTGACACTTCTGCTGCGACTGCTAACACATCAAGCATTATTGCCATGATTTTGACAAATGAAGAAGTCAACACTTTCTTTGGACACCCCCTTGGCCTTAGCAGCCTGTTCATTTCTCCCTGATACCACAAACACTATCTTTAAAGCTCTATCGGTTCTAACTTTGCTGAATAGCCAGCATACCTGCTCGACATCACTGAGGTTGAAGAGATTAGTATTGTAAATATTTCCATTCCCTTCTCATGTCTGGACTGTACTGGTAGAATTTGAATATTTGTTTCAGTGTTTCCTCATATTGAGAAAAGCTGAGGCAAATCTTTCATCAACTTAATACTACAAGCTCCAGTGAATTGGCACAAAAAACTTGGCATCATTTTGAATTATTGTTTTTGCTACGACCCCTTTCCAACCCAACATAACTGATGCCCAATCAAAGTTTACTGAGGAAGGATAACAATATATGGATGAACAACTTTAATTGCTGTGAACGTGACGTTTCGGTGTAGGATCTAACACCGTTATCAAGCAGGGATGAAGGAGCATGTATATACAAGTTAGAGCAGATGTTTGTACAGTACAATGCGGCTTAGGTATCCAGACACAATAACAACACAAAAGCTGGAAGCCAGACACAATAACAACACAAGGGCTTAGATGAACGCGTTAACAATTGAAGCCTGCAAATTACACAATGGGCAAGTGAAGCCTGTGATGTACATAAATAGGTGATTATGAGATGTATATACCCTAGTACGTCGAGCCCACAACATCTGCTCCACCAAGCAACACCCTACCGCCGAACTCCAGCCCCTAAAAGAAGTCTTCCCACAGTACAACAACTACCCTGAACAGTTGGTGCAACAAACCATACAGAACTTCAACAATCAAACAGAGAGACCCACCCGCTTGATAACGGTGTTTAGAACCTATACCCAAACGTCGCTCTCACAGCAATTAAAGTTGTTCATCCATATATTGTTATCCTTCCTTACTGCTCCATCCTCTAAATGCCTCTCATAGAAGTTAAAGTTTACTGACACAAGCCGTGGCCCTTGTCTTTCTGGACTGACCAAATCTTCACATGTGAGTCCTCAAACGAGCACAGCAGATGTTATTCCATCTAGAACACCTTCAGCGTGACAGTGAGAAAGGGGAACAGTGGCTGCGTGGATGTGGGTTCACCTGAGTGACTTACATATCTCACAAAGACAGTCTCTTGTTCACAGCAGTGTCAGTACTTCCATCACTCATGATTGTAAGAAAATTGGCTTGTCTGATGTCTTGTATAAATACTGAACGATATCTTTCAATTTATGAACTTATTTCAGCATCATTTCTATAGTTGGTTCCAACATCCACATCAACATATTCCAAACGTTCAAGATTGGATGGAAAGTCACTCAGTGGTTCCATCCATGTGCAATGTGATACGCTATAATAAAAACTATGCGTGAACATCTAGTGATTTGAAAGCGTGCAAAACTGGCTTGATTTTAGAAACAGTTTTGACTGAGATTCAGAAACCTCTAAACAGCTTCCATAAACATCATCAGTGGTTGTTGTTGTTTTTCTTTTGCAGCACGGTCATGGGATAAACATTCTAAATACGTGAAGAAGGATAACAACATATGGATGAACAACTTCTTTTCATCCATATATTGTTACCCTTCCTTAATGCCCCACCTTCTAAATGCCTCCCAAAGACAATTCTAAATACGTGTCCGTTGTTGTGACTTTATGAAATAGTCAAGTCGGAAATTACTGCAACCAGCAAAAACGTATATTTTCTGTTTCTTGAACTTACTGTTGGGTATTTTTTACAAATAGAACAGTAAATAACATTTGTGTCGCTGTCGTATTCAACCCACAGAAATTTGTCTCACGTCTTTCGTCATCGAACTTTTTTTTTTTTTTGTTCCTTACCGATCCACTCTCTTGCGACTCTTCTGATTTTCCTTTAGTAGTACTGCTATCTGTTTTGATGCCGATGAAACTAGACATACTTCTTTGTGACATATTTACAATAATCTGACTGAAGCGATCGCTGAAAACTGTGAATAAACATGCACATTTCAGTAGCGAGACTTGGTGCCAGTGACGCCATATTTAGACTAGATAGCGTTAATAAGCGCCTTTGCGCCGTAAACTACTATCAGAAATTAATACGCAAGAAATAACCCAGTCGGGCTAGCTACGATTAAATGTAGCCCTCAAGGGCGAAATGAAAATCAAGGGAAGTAACTCTATCATTCTTCGGCAACAATGTCAACATAAAGCGTAAATTAGACACCGATAAATATCAATGAAAAACAGATATAGATACAGACGTTTACGTAATCACGTCTAGTCACGCCTCGAAGTGAAGTGAAGTTGACAGTAAATGGAAACATATATATATATTGTTTCGCTATAGTCATATTTATTGCCTGGACGATCGCATGTCAAATGTTTTCTCGGTGGAAATAGCGAGATGGCGTGAAACCACATTGGTGACAAATTGTTCCATGCATAAAAGCTATCCGGCAATACAATAAAGTGCTGCCTCATAGCCTTAGTGATGATTATACATACATTACATTCAAAGAGTAAAACCTGTACTTAAAATTATACAATGCTAGAATATATTTCTCTTGGTAAAGTAATAGTTTTAGATATTATACCGATCACTGCGCCAGAATTCATCCCGTTATGTTTTTTGGTATGACATTTGTTATGTTTGCGATTACACTTTCTTAGTAAAGTACAGATTCCAGTACTTTTGTTAGATTGAGTCCCATCCGGGATTCGAATCCACACCCTAAGAGCCAGGCACATAATCGCCAGCACACAAAGTCAGACGCCTAACCCGTTGAGCCACCGCTTGGGGTCATGCAGGTAGAAAGAATACTACGTCCCCATAGGCCCTTGTATAGTGATCCACCTTCAGTTGCTGGTGATCTATAACCTATTTCTATATTATGCATTGTCCAGTTTTTACTTTACATCCTAGTTTTAACTCTAGTTGTTTCAGTGCCCTTTGACGACAGGTTTTATAATATATACATACTCATTATAAACGTCAAATTTGTTGTCACGATATGGCTGAAACATTGCCAATATGACGATAAATATAAACCGTAAACACATGCATGGTCAAAGGTCACAACATGATGACGAGCCAATACGATTAACGGAAGCGAAGCCAAATAAGTACAGGCAAGATGGAAATGGCTGTATTAGATCGGGGTAACGAGAATGGTAAGGAGATTACATGCCAACATACATATTTGGTAAACACTAATATCTGAAGCACATAGGTATCCAGGTCACGTGGTAATATCGGTATCCATATTTATCAGGCCAATCAGACGGCTTTGCAAGGGAAAGCCAGTAATATTAGTGAAATGTCCATGATGTTTCTAATATCAGAATGAACCTGTCAAATAAATAATAACAGTGATCATTCAGAAAGTCGTTTTTGATGTAGAATACGCTGGTGTGCCTTCAGACAAAACCCCAACCGACCACGCATCAATATAATATTATTTCTCATGTCCGGTTACAAGAATTATTTCTTCTTATGTTTTGTATAAGACACTTTGTAGATGAAAGATATTGAGGAATTGCAAGACATGAAACATGGAATTGATATACATTAACATTTTAGAAATGTACCTACATCTACCTGTTTTCCACCTGATTTCTGGATGTGGACACGTATATAAATGGACCATGGACAACTGACAAACAGCACCATGTAGACCTGCAACTGGTGGGTTTCTAATATAGTTAATCATGTGTGCTGTAGTTTTTCTGTCAGTTATGTAGCCCTTTAGAGTACAATCCGCAAGTATCATCTTCAGCTTAACATCATTATACCTTTCTCTCGGCGGTCTGTATAGACCGGGATAGACTATTCAGCAGGTATAGCCTTTGTGAAGTCCTGTTCAGACGGAATAGAATTATTATATATATATTTATTGGATACATTTTGAACAATAAGTTTTGTAAATAGATACATGGTATTTTATAAATGGTAGTATATATTAGCAACTGCGATTGTTAGTGACTGTAGCCTCAAAGCTGATTAAATATGGCTGAAACATTGCCGATGTGACGATAAATATTAACTCGCTTATTCACTCACTCAGAGGCGGTTAGCGTATCGTAAAGTTATTGTCCTCCTGGGAGTAAATTTAAACTTACCAGATTTGTTAAATGTAATATTTGTGTTACAATAAATTATGCTAAATTTTCCTACAATCGCCAGTGGCTGAAGGCATGGTGTAAATCCAACTAGGGTCCATGCAGGTAGCAAAGGTACTGTAAGTCCCCATGGTCCCTAGTATGGTGATTTACCTTCAGATGTTGGCGACCTATAGACCAATATTGCATCTTTTAATAGCCCCATTGCACAAATACATTGTCAGCTTACTAGACACATTGGCTACACTCCATAAAATGCCCGCCCTTTCTTTAACCATTACCCTCTTGAAGTATTCAAACCTAAAATCAGTGCAAACTTCTTTTTGACACATCAGAAGGAATGCAGCTGCTATGAGCAGGTTTACCATAACTGGAAAATGGTTGGTGGAATGTGCGGTATCCAAGTGCCCTTGGAAGTGGCTTGGGTATGGTTTATGAAATAGATAAATTTCCCAAAGCTACAGATGTGCAGTTTTCCTTTCCCAACAGCCTTTCAATCCGTCTTTCAAGTCCGCTAGCTTTATGAAACTGAAAGGAAACGCATTTGAAAGTTTACTTTATCAGGGCATTGGAAAAGCTATGGGCCTTGATGTTGCCAGTATCTGTTTTAGCTGGTTGATGACACATTTGGGATTGCATACTGTCAATATAGATACCTATTTTTAAATGTTGTAATTTGTGACCACGATTTGACTATTCTTAATTATGCATATTGACAATACATCATTACCTACCTCTGTTTCTTTGCTATTAATATCTGTTTTCCAGACTGCCTTCATCTTGGTGTTCAAAGAAAAGTGTTCCTCTGTGACTTTACAATATTCATTTCATGTGAAATACAAAAGTTACTAAAGATCATGTGTGTATCAGAACATACCAGCGTCTCGTAAATCTATGTAAATATGCACAAGTTTCAACCGACGCTTCCTGGAAGAAACTATACTAGCCTCACAACTGTTGTAAATCTACATTAAAGTATAACAGGTATTTAAGTCAACAGGTATATAAGTCAACATTTATCATCGTTTTCTTAACAAAGCAGTAATGATAAATGGATATTCCTCTGTGTCTCCTATAGAGAGTAGTGTCTTTTCAAAGGTGATTAATGACAAGAGGCTGGCGCAGATATACTCATAATGGCGCATTTATGGCCTGTTTATATGAGAAATATATAGTTAGGAACCGAGATACTAGGAAAACAAAGTTCAATGGATAGTCTACTTCTTTGTTGCAATGAGTATCATCATCACTTGCTTGATAACGGTGTTAGTACCTGCACCGAAACGTCGCACTCATTGCAATAAAGAAGTTGACATCCATAGAATTTGGTTTTCCTTCATCTATACAACTTCTAAAATGCCTCTCAAAGAAATTAACCGAGATAGTAGACTAAGAATAACTTAGAAAGTTTTCTAATTTCCCCTAAGGATATTTGATAGTGGCAATATTTTGAAATGGAAACATGTAGACACAGAAATTCGTGTCGAATGGTAGACTGTGTAGGTTATGTGTAGACTGTGTAGGTTATGTGTAGACTGTGTAGGTCATGTCATTGTCTTGTTACAAGCGGACTGTGTAGGTTATGTGATTGTCTTGTTACAAGCGGAAGGAATGAGTAAACGTTTTGTTTCAAATCATTTTCATTATGGAGTGACTGAATGAGTTAGTTAATATTTAACGTCACATCGGCAACGTTTCAGGCAGATCGTGACGAGAACAAATTTGACGTTGATAAAGAGCATGTGTACATGTACATTATAAAACTTATCGTGAAAGGACAGTAAAACAACTAGACTATCACAATTAGAATTAAAACTAGATCTAAGTTTAAAACTAATAGCACCATTTGAACAATGAATAATATAAAAACAGGCTATTGATCGCCTACAACTGTAGCTAGATCACCATACTAGGACCAATGGGGGACTTACACTACTTTTGCTACCTACATGGACCCTAGCTTAATTCACGCCAATCCAAGTAATTGGCGATTGTGCTTACATTTATTCATTCTGGAAGTAGAAAACTGTGCTAGATTTAATTTGCCCACCTTCGAAATACCGTTGGATAGCAAGTACTGGGGAGAGCGATATGCTCTAATATAACATTAGTCTATGTATTGCTTTTATATTTTGAAGACTGCCACTTGTGCTTAGTAAAGTATAAGTTCTGTTTTGTTCATAGACAGGAAAGTTTTTGGACAGTTTTTAATGCTAATATTAGTTCAGCCACGGATTGAGTTAACAGTATACGTGCCCATCACCTCTCGTTGAATGTCCACCTCAGTCATGCTACAAGTCCATTGTAAATGCGGTGTGTCGTCCAAACTACTTTACAGTGCTGTTTGTGTGTATCTGAAAACTCTGCAGTGACAGTGATCGTGCCTGGGCTTATCAATTTATGCTTGGAAATTCGTTGCTGGCCAACCCTTCATTATTATTACATCTCCCGAAAATTCTGTAAATATAATGCTGGTGTCACCTGATGTCATTATGCCTACTGGAAGGTAGGAACAAGAACACCTTATGGTCCTTCAACTGCTACACGTACTGAGGCGTTTCCGGTGATATTTGGTTGTTTTAGTGTCGTTCTACCCTCGTTGTACTGTACTCAGCGATATGGCAGGTAAATGGCAACGGCCTTGAGAGTATCGAGTATAGACCTGACAATGTAGTGATACGGTGACCTGCGTCAATGGGGTCAGACAGCTGAGTACCCACTCCCATTAGTCGCCTCTTAGGAAATTCAATAGGATTCTGTAGGCAAAATGAAATAGCAGTTACAAGACCTGTCATTAGATATTTGTTTTCTTTCTCTGAATTTTAATAGTAGCATATTTATTCATTTAACGTATGGCTATTTTGCTAAACAATCGCCAACACCTGAAGGTATGATGTAAATCCAGCTAGGGTCCTTGCAGGTAGCAATAGTATTGTAAGTCCCCATGGTCCTTAGCATGGTGATCTACCTTCAGTTGTTTGCAACCTATAAGCCATTTTTATATTGTATTGTTCTATTGAATAATAGCATTTTATGATAGCATGCTAGTTATTACTTTAATATCTGTGATATACTAATAGTTTTACTGTTCTTCGACAACAGACTTTTAATTTCAAATTGTATTGATCTATAATATAACAATAAAATGTTCCTGTCACGATATGGCTGAAATATTGCCGATGTGACGATAAATGTTAACTCACTCACCCACTCATTAGATATTTGATTTTAGAGGCTTGGTTTCAATTATATACGATTTGACATCATATATATAGGGAAGTAAGAGATGGAATGAAATCATTTTTAAAAAGGAATAATTTCAGAGAAATAATATAATTGATTTTCTGAAATTGATTACAAAAGTAATACTATGGTATAAAGTGTATGGGGATTTTAAAGTATTGACAAGCATACAAGAGGAGTATTTACTATTGACATTGGTTGGTATCATCCAGTTTCTGGAGTATCTGTGTGTGTTCCAGAGGGACGTTGGTAATGCTCGATGCATTCACGGTTCCATGTACAGGGGTCTCTGAATTGCTTTTCACAGTGACAAGCATCACAATCTCCTGTTGAGTGTCTGTACATGTGCGCTTCGGAGGACAAATGTGAAAGATTAGTTTTGTGTTTGCTTCCTGTGCTTAGTTACTGGTATGCTCATTCAATGATGATTTCTTTGTAAATGCAAAATCCAATGTATTTGTAAGATGTAACAGAATCCGATATCTTCCCTACAAGGAGCTATATTTCTTTTCTTGATTGTTTACTTTCCTTACTAAACATAAACACTGATTACTTTTTTAAGTTAACCCTAAGTTTCCAGTTCTCATGACATAATTCTAAGTGGCAGATAAAATCTGGCAAACACTTTATGCTTCTCCAATGAAAACAAATACTATACCATGTGTACCAGTGTGAGTGATTTTAGTTTTAGGCCGCACTCAACATTATTATATCTATTTGGCGGCGGTTTGTAAGTAATCGATTCTGGACCAGACAACCCAATGATCAAGAGCATGAGCATCGATCTACACAACTGGGATACGATGACATGTGTCAACCAAGTCAGTGAGCCTGACCACCCGATCCCGTTAGTCGCCTCTTACGACAAGCATAGTCGCCCTTTGTGGCAAGCATGGGTTGCTGAAGACCTATTCTACCCCGGATCTTCAAGGGTCGTAATTAGTTTTGTAATTTTGTCTCACTTCAATGCACGCAGGTAGTAAACCTTTGTGTTATTCTTCCGAACAAAATGAAAGACATTGTTTGTTTTGAAATAATTTACATTCCCAATCACCCCAGTGTTTGGTGTTGTTATAGGATTTTACTTCCCTTCTCATGGTTTCAGAAGGCAATAGTGAGTGAGTGAGTTATTATTTAACGTCACATCGGCAATATTTCAGCCATATCGTGACGAGAACATTTTGCACTTGTAATGGAATATCTATATATTATAAAACCTGTCATCGAAGGGCAGTAAAGCAACTAGAGTATCACAGATATATATATGTAAAACTAGTAATTCAATCTAAAACATTTTAACCATAGGGGACAACACAATCTAAAAATGGGCTATAGATCGCTAACAACTGAAGGTAGATCACCATACTAGGGACCATGGTGACTTACAGTACATTTGCTTCCTGCATGGGCCCTAGCTGGATTTATATCATCCCCTCAGCCGTTAGCAATTAAGACATATCTAGCCATACATTAAAATTACAAATATTCTACGATTAAAAAAACGGAAAGTTGAAATTTACTTTGAATGTTTTCGGACTTACTACCCTCTCAGGAGGACAATAATTTTACAGTACTTTAACCCCCCTCGAGGATACAGCCACTAACAATCTATGTTACGAATTCAAACTTCCAAACATAAAATATTTAGCTATTTACTGTTAACAAATTCAATTCTTTTAAAAAAGCAATAATTAAATGAGGACTTATATTAGTAAAAAGATCCTTCATAGTTCGGGATTTGAAATAGATATCCCTTGTGATGGAGTACTCAACACAGTCAAGCAAGACATGCTTGACCGTGATTCGTTCATCACAAGGGATACAAAACGGAGGATCCTCACCTTTTAATAGGTACTCATGCGTATATCTAGTGTGGCCAATACGACATCGTCGCATAATGACCTCTTCAAATCTGGACTGACAACCCAAGTAAGTGTAACCGATATAGGGTTTTATAGCATGTAATTTATTGATACCTACTTGGGTGTCCCACTTCTTTTGCATCAGATCACGGATATAAGATCTTATAGCAGCTTTGTAATCAGAGTATGGGATCAGAAGTGGTGTCACAGATTTGTTGAGTGCTGCCTTAGCAGCAATATCAACCATTGTATTCCCAGAAATGCCAACGTGGCTGGGTAACCAACAAAAGACGATGTCGCATTGGCCAGTAGCAAGTTCATTGTACAGTTCAATAATTTCTAATAAAAGTGGATAAATTCTTGTTTATACTGTAAATCATTAGTTTCTGATTTTTAAAATGTGGTTAATGTTAAGTCAACTTCTGGCCTCGCCAATTGCCAAGGAGGAGAAGAAAGAAGACGAGAAGGAGATATATTCTCCAGCTCAATGCCAGCAGCAGAAAGTAATAGTTTAATTCTGTGCCCAAGAGGCGGAACAAGAGAAGGCTTTTTGTTATACAAAACCTCATAAAGAGTATTGAAGACACAGGTAAATGCAGGATTAGATTCGTTTGAATATAGTTTGGTAATATATTGTAAAGATAATTTAATACGGCGTTGGGAAAGAGAGGGATCATCTGCCTCAACATAGAGACTATCAACTGGAGAAGTTCTAAATGATCCAAGACAGAGTCTTAGACCTTGGTGGTGAACAGAATCAAGTAGTTTAAGGTTGCTTTTACAGGCTCCACCATATACGATCGAACCATAATCAAGTTTAGATCGTACCAATGATCGGTATAAGTGAAGGAGGGTAGTTTGATCCCTTCCCCACTTTGAGTTGGAAACAACTTTCAACAAATCGAGTGCCTTCAGGCATTTGGCTTTAAGTGACTTAATATGCGGCAAACGGTTAAATGGGAGTCGAAAATTAGACCCAAGAATTTGGCCTCCTGAACAACTTTGATGGGAGTGCCATTTAAAGATAATTCTGGATCTTTATGCGGCTTATATTTTCTACAAAAGTGTAGACAATTAGTTTTGGACTTTTTAATTTAAAGCCGTTTTCAAGACACCATTTATTTATTTTATTTAAACACAACTGCATTTGCCGTTCAATAGTATGCATATTTTTACCACGACAAGAAATATTAAAATCATCCACAAAAAGTGATCCATCAATGGAATCGTTTAAAACCTTGGATAAACTGTTTATCTTGATACTAAACAAGGTGACAGACAAAATACTGCCTTGAGGGACACCCTGATCCTGATTGTAATGGTCAGACAGGGTTGAACCCACTCGGACTTGAAATTGCCGGTCATTTAAAAAGTTGGATATAAATTGAGGCAAACGGCCTCGTAATCCAAAATCATATAAATCTTTTAAAATCCCATGTTTCCATGTCGTGTCGTATGCTTTTTCTAAGTCGAAAAAGATCGACACTGCATGTTGTTTATTAATTATGGCATTTTTTACAAACGACTCTAACCGTACTAAATGATCGATGGTACTACGGTTTTTACGGAAACCACATTGTATATTAGTTATAAGGTTATTGGTTTCCAAGTACCAAACAAGTCTATTGTTGATCATACGTTCCATGGTTTTGCAAACGCAGCTTGTCAGTGAAATTGGTCTATAATTAGAGGGATCAGTATGATCACGTCCAGGTTTAGGGATGGGCACAATTATAGCATCACGCCACGACGAAGGGAAATTTCCAGTTGTCCAAATGTCATCAAAAATATGTAACAGTGTCTCCAAACATGACTCTGGCAAGTGCTTCAGGAGTTGATAATGTATATTATCAGCTCCAGAAGCAGTATCGTGAGCCTGATCAAGAGCAGTATGAAGCTCATGTATCGAAAAAGGTTTCATTGTAGTCTTCCCCGTTATCTGAATTGAAATTAATAGCTTTCTTTTCTTGCTGTTTTTGATATTTTTGGAAGTCAGGTACATAATTTGCTGAGGAAGAATGTTTGGCCAACGTCTCACCAAGTTTATTTGCAATATCTGATTTACTAGTCAATAATGTGTTCCCATCTTTTAGATGGTGGATGCTAGATTTAGAGCCCTTACCCTTGATTTTCTGGATCATATTCCACACCTTTGATATAGGTGTGCGCGAATTAATTTTTGATATATAGTTTCGACAAGATTGACGTTTACTTTGCTTGAAAGTACGTCGTGCTTTGGCGTTTAAAATTTTAAATTTGTCCAAATTGTGGACCATAGGATGGGGACGGAAATAGTGCTCGGCTTTCTTCCGTGCCTTCCTAGCCTGTTTGCAGTCATTGGTAAACCATGGTTTTCGTACGTGAGGAATTGCAGAGGACTTTGGGATACACACGTCAGCTATGTTATTTATTTCATCTGAAAAACATTTTATGGCATCAGGAATGTCATTAAAAAAGTTCAGGTTTCAGATTGTCAGCACAGAGAGCTTCATATAAAGGCCAGTTAGCCTTTTTAAAATTCCATCTTGACGATGGAGGAACATCAGATGGATTCACAGGTGTCAGTATTGTTGGGAAATGGTCACTTCCACAGAGGTCGTCTTGGACGGACCATTCGATTTCACTCAGTAGGTTGGAGTCAGTAATAGATAAATCGAGAGCTGAATATGTTCCTGTGCCAGGATGTAAATAAGTATTGTCACCGTCATTATAAATGCATAAGTCATTATTTGAAATGAAATCCTCCAGTAATTTACCCTTGGCGTTTGTATTAGTTCCACCCCAGAGTGGGTTGTGGCCATTTAAATCGCCCATGATTAAACAGGGTTTAGGTAGTTGATCATAGAGAGCTTGCAGATCCGTAAGGTGAACAGTTGATGAAGGCGGGATGTACAAAGAACACAAAGTAAAAGCAACCTGTAAGGTAAGTCGAACTGCAACGACTTGAAGATTTGTTTTAAGTGGAACAGGGCTATGGATAACATTGTTCTTCACCAGGATTGATGCTCCACCAGAAGCTCTATCACCAGGAGGAGAAAAATAATGATACGTGTTAAACTGACGTAGATCAAAGTTATCTGTTTGTTTCAGATACGTTTCTTGAATGCAGAATACTGACGGATTAAAATCTTGGACTTATAGTTGTAAATCGTTTAAATTAGTCCTGAGTCCTCTACAATGCCATTGAATTATAGGCGAAGACATCATTTGTTCCGCGGAGGATAGACTGGAGATCTACCCCTCACCTTTCTTGAAGGCGACAAGCTATGTGTCCTACCATGGCTGTGGTCGGACACTTCCATGTCTTCAAGAGATCCAAACTTGTTAAAAATCTGGATCTGGTTGTTCGCCCCTTTCGGGGTTCTATTACTCTGATGTTTTTTGTACGTTTCATTGCTCGTTTTTGTTTTGTTATTCGCTGGTTGTTTTACATTTGTTTCAGATTGAGATGGTGCTTTCTGAGATTTAGATGTATCTTTCTCAGATGATACCTTTGATTGAATAACTGTTTTTGATTGAGATGTAGTTTGTGCACTGGTTGTCTTTTGGGGAGGCCTCGGCTGGATGTCAACAGATATCAAGGTAGGCGCAGAGGTATGTGCCCACGTGTAATCGGTCTGGCAACCTACTGAATGACATGAAACGTGTTTAGCTTTGTTGACAGGTAGAGATGCAGAAACAGTAGCAGAGTAGCTCGGGCCTGATTGTTCTTGTGCCAAAACAATCTGTTTCGCTTCCACAAAAGTAATGTTACGTTCATGCTTCAAACGCGATATCCTAGACTGAAGCTTCCAGGTAGGGCATTCCTTCGAGGAGGAGGGATGGGAACCAGAACAATTGACACACACGGGAGGTTTGTCACAAAGGTTAGAATTTTCACATGACCCAGCACACCGATGGCAAACAGCTTGATTATGGCACGATTTAGAACCGTGGCCATATTTTTGGCAAGTATAGCATCTCAAGGGATTAGGGATAAAAGTATCCACCCTCAAGTTGCAGTACCCAGCTTTTAGTGATTTTGGATGTGTGGGGAGGCAAAACGTAAACAGATATGTATTAGTTTTAGAGATTTCATTATTCTTTCTGACAGTGAAACGTTTTACACCAGTAACTCCTTGGGAGCACAATTCTTTCACGATGTCGGTTTCAGTCATATCAGAAAGGCAACGTCCAGTGTCACGGACGATGCCTTTACTACTGTTTAATGATCTGTGAAGGGACACCTCAACAGGAATATTTACTAGAGATGTGGCTGAGAGCAGGATTTGTGATTGGATCTGCTTCCTACACTCGATGAGCAAAGAACCAGATCGCAGTTTTTTAATTTCTTTTACATCCCCGGCCAAACCTTCTATGCCCTTTGCTACTGCAAAAGGGTTTAGCTTCAGAGGACCACCAGCAGGTGCTGTCATGACAACGAAACGTGGCCAATTTTCAGTATTTATGAGAGCTACGGGAGCCTCATCATCCGACGAGAACGAATCATCTGACTCGTGGGAACGTTTTTTGTGTGGGGGTGCCATGATAATAATATATATGATTCACCCTCCTAGCTCCCCACCCACCATGGAGTGTCAACAAGGACGATGTCTTATGTCTGTGGGTCTCCAACAGACGACACCAGGGATACTAGGAGGGCATACTCAAGCAGGTATATATCTTAAAAAGATATCTCCTACCGGATTGGCCCATGAGCCACCGCCTTCTGGGCAATGTTGACTCTAGGCAAATATAGACTTGGTTATTTAACAGTCAAAAAGTAACAAAGTTCAATTTATTTGAGCCAAAACCCTAAATTAATAATTTGAAAAAATTCAGATATGTGCAAATGAAAAATACTGCACAGGGCTCGGCGTGACCAGCCGATTGGTAGAACCGGGCCCATTCTACCACCCGTCTAGGTGAAGTAAGGGGCGAAGTGGTGTGTTGGGCAAAGGACCGCTAATCCTGGGACCAATGCCCTCAACCACCAGCCTCCCGTCCTCCACCGACACAGGGGCGCAACCCACGGCAAACGGGTTGGTGGACCAAATATCCCCCCGGGTCCACAACGGGGGGTTGAAGGGCGCTTAGCGTGACCCAGCACCCACCACGAGGAGGTGGCCCTTCATGGGTGCCCGAAGGCATAAGTATAAACTGCTGAGTTAATGGTATTACTTTTGTCTAAATTGATAACCTAATGCAGCAAATATATTATACAGAGAAGGACAACAGGTTTCCTGGAAAATACTTAAACAGTGTACACTGATAACTATATAACATACATCGTTACATTGAGAAGTGTTGTAGAAAATGAATGAATAGGAACATGGTATGACTATGTACTGAGTGAGTGAGTGAGTTTGGTTTTAGGCCGCTTTTAGCAATA
Source organism: Haliotis rubra (assembly GCF_003918875.1). NCBI lineage: Eukaryota > Metazoa > Mollusca > Gastropoda > Lepetellida > Haliotidae > Haliotis > Haliotis rubra. The sequence goes on along the minus strand of NW_025765288.1, from coordinate 183,139 downwards.
TTCCAGCAATATCACGGCGGGGGACACCAGATATGAGCTTCACACAATGTACCCATGTGGGGATTCGAACCCGGGTCTTCGGCGTGACGAGCGAACGCTTTAACCACTAGGCTACCCCACCGCCCTCACTATGTACTGAAGTTAAGTTATAATGATTACACTTTTATCAATAAAAAAATATATTATAAAAAGGGACAACAATATATGGATGAACAACTTTATTACAGTGTTTCAACGTAGGTAAGAAAGAGATTGTTCGGTTTTTTTTATTGTTTTCCCTCCTTCCCTCCAACTTCTAAACTATCTGATACTAACAAGGACAAAAAGACAAAAAATATATAAACGGTGAACAATGATAACAATGAAATGCATAAAAACCACGTTAAATTGCATGGTGTTGTATCGAGCTCAGTACTTTCAATGACATTTTCTGAACAAAACAGTGTGCGAAATAGTTTCCAAAGTTTGCTAGCCATTTGGGCTGCCTATGCCTGAAGGTCCACAAAATAATTCACTAGTCCGAAATCTGAATATATTTTTTTTACAAAGTGTGGATAACATGATTTTACACAATTGTACAAGTACAAAATCGACTTGACCTGAAAATGTTGATTTTGATAAGATTTCTTACAAGAATTAAAAAGGCATCGCCACAACGCAACAGAATCACCTTCCAGTTGAAATTGTGCAGCAAAGAGCATGTACTGTCTGGCTAAAAAAATCCAGATTGCTTTCGGAAATCGGCATTCGTTTTGAAGGAGTTTCAAGGTAAAACCACTATGCCACATCTTGACGCTGTGACATGGAATATCGCCATTGAAACAATGCACGCTGGAGATTATCAATCTTCTGTTGCCAGGCGTCTGAATGTTAGTGTGATCATGATATCACGGCTTGCAGCTCGTTACAACAGGTTTAACAATGACCGTCCTCGTACAGGCAGACCTCGAGTCACCACTGCAGCCAAAGATCGGTACATCCGGGTATATCATATGCGTGATCGTACTGCCTCGGGTGAGAGACTTCGGAGGATATCCGGTCAAACGGTATGGAACAGGTTGAGAGAGATTGGACTGAGAGCAAGGAGAACCGGCGTCAGGACCGTGCTACTACGTCGCCATCGCGCTCAGCTTCTCCGTTCACTAAAATGATCCACTTTGTTGTACAGACATTTCCTTCTTCTGAACTGATGTTAATACTCATTTACTAAACTCTATTTGTGGATGAGTTATATATGTTCGATAATACACTATTTTGGCAACAGATTTCTGGGTTATGCGTTTCTTTTTTGGAATAGTATATATGGCAAATACTAATCGTTGATACAGATTGGTGTCCAAGTCACGTGATATGTACCCATAGTAACCGGAAAGATTAGTTCCTGACGATGGTGTTTTCATACACATGCTCTGCAAGGGAGAAAAGATGAGAGCCAATAAAAATTGCGAAATATTTAATATGAGAATCAATTTGTCAAGCAAACAATAATCAGTCAGAAAGTCTGATTTGATGCAGATCACCTAGTGTGCCAACATTTTAAACCAAACCGACCACCCATCAATATAATATATTCTCATGTTCATTTACAGGAATCATTTTTATAATGATATTTTGTACAAGACTATGTAGATCTGAAACGTCGAGGAATACAAAACATGAAAGATGGAATTGAAATAAATGAACATTTTGGAAGCTGCATCTACTGGTACTCACATTAGTGGACAAAAACATGTCACACGTGTACTCATGGAGCCGAAAACTTCAGAATCTACAGAACTGTAATTGGTCATGTCAGTAAAAGCTATCAAGTCAAAAACGCTTATTAGGAAGATCTGTTTTCGACCTGATTCTTGGATGTGGTTAAACCGTCTTTGGGGCTGCATGCCTATATCAGGACTCTGGACCACTGATAAACAGCACTATGCGCAACGCAAATTGAAGGTTTCTAATATACCGTAGTTTTGTTTCAACTAGTAGACTACAAACAGCTAGTATCATAGTCAACTTCTCGTCATTAAGCTTTTCCCTCGGCGGTCTTACTTGCTTTTTGTCCCTTCTGTGTAACAGAAGAAGATTGATATGAATGCGATAAAGCTATACCACTGAGCAATGTATTACTGAAAAGGAGGATCAGGTATCTCTGATAAACAGGCTTTTGCTTCCAGTTGTACTGCTTTTAAAGTAAAAACCACAAGCATAATCCCACTTCTTCTGCATCAGATCCCGGATGTAAGTTCTAATGCTAGCTTTGTAATCAGAGTATGGGATCAAAAGTGGTATTTACAGAAGTAAAACTAGTATAATGGAGCATATGATGTTTCTTGCATGTATGGGTGGTACAGCTGGTCAGGTGGTCTTTTGTGCTGTAACACTGAAATACCTACCAGACCCTTTTGATCATGGGTTGAATTCAATATTCTACATGGTTGTCATCGCTGACTTGTCACCTTACCCATATCCATCTTCATGGACCTATATCTCTTCGGGATTCAATCTTACATTCAGTAGAAAATAAGCCCTATTACCACAAACACACCTTTCCCTCCCCAATAAGTGTATACATAAATTTCGTTCCCTTTATGATTATTACATCGTATAACCTTCATGCCAGTCGCAGAACACTCACACAACACGTATATTCGAGTAGAGACGAGCACGTTCTCAAGTTTGCATGTCAAAATTCCTGAATCATTCTTGGACGTTATGTTGTACTGAAGGTTTGTCCACTGTAAGAACATCCGCTGCGGGTCCACCTGAAGGAAGTTGCCGGATAGTTAAAGTCATCAAACACACACACAACACTGATCACTTGACCATGGATGACGCTGAGGACATTTCCTCGTGGCTCCAGATGGACAGCTGATAGGTGTTAGGACATATGCAATCTGTAGGCTGTACACATGTTTCTAACATGCAGGCAAAGGGAACATTATATACGAAAACGACGGACCACCACCACCACACCAACCTCTCCCAAAGAGTTGTCGCGGTAAAAATATGCATTGTTTAGAACGGCAACTGCAGTTGTGCTTAAAGAAAATATATAAATAGTGTCTTCAAAATGGCTTTAAATTTTCTAAATCAAAAACAAATTGTATACATTTCAGCCGTAAATATAAACTGCATAAAGACCCAGAACTATTTTTAATTGACACTCCCATTAAAGTTGTCTAGGAGTCCAAGTTCCTGGGTCTAATTTTCGATCCCATTTATCAAATATCTAAAAAATGAATGCCTGAACGCACTCGATTTACTGAAAGTCGTTTCTAATTCAAAGTGGGAAGGGCATCAAACTACCCTCCTTCACATATATAGATCACTCATCCGTTCGAAACTTGATTACGGTTCCATCGTAAAATTTGGAGCCTGCAAAAGCAATCTTAAACTGTTAGATTTTGTCAACCACCAAGGTCTAAGACTTGGGTCCTTTAGAACTTCTTCTGTTGAAATCGAGGCCGATGAGCCATCCCTTAACCAACGCCGCGTACACTTATCCTTACAGTATATAAAAAAATTATGTTCTAACGACTCTAATTCTACACTGTGGCTTTAATCCTTTCTATGAGGATCTGTACAAGAAGAAGTCATAATATAAGAATATAACCTTTCCTATCTGCTGCTGGCATTAAACTACGAAATGTAACTCCTTAACGTCTTCTTTCTTCTTTTCCTTGGTAATTAGTGAGGCCACAAGTTGACCAAACACTGACAACGTTTCAAAAATCCGAAACTAATGAATTACAATATACACACGAGTGAGTGAGTGAGTGAGTTAGTATTATACGTCACATCGGCAATATTTCAGCCATATACACAAGAATATACTCAATTAAAAAGTAAATTTTATACATACAAATTATGGGATCTAAGTATGGTGGCGAAGTTGCTTGTGCCACTGTCATTGGATCCAGAACATTATCTTCTAGAATCCCGGATAACCGCTATATTTCTACAGCAGAATCAAACGCCATATTAACGGCTCTTAAATATATTAAAAAACACCCCAAATATGAATAATATCTAATCTTTTCAGACTTTCTTTCATGCATTCATGCTATTAAAACTTATCTTGTAAGCATTCACTTTTAATTGAAATTATTGAATTGTATATTGATCTTTCTACTGGCCAATACGACATCGTTCTCAGTTGGTTACCAAGCTATTCTGGAATTTCTGGTGACACAATGACCGATTTTGCTGCTAAGGTAGCACTCAACAAATCTGTGACACCACTTCTTATCCTATACTGCGATTACAAAGCCGTCATTAGATCTTATGTCCATGATCTAATGCAAAAGAAGTGGGACACTCAAGTAGGTATCAATAAATTACGTGCAATTAAACCAACCGCACACCTACACCTACTTGGGTTGTCAGTCCAGAGTTGAAGAGATCAAACTGCGACGATGCCGCATTGACCATACCCGATATACTCATGAATACCTGTTAAAAGGTGAAGATCCTGTTTTGCATCCTTTGTCATGCAAGTCTTGCTTGTCTGTGTTGATTTTTCCATCACGAAGGATAAGTACTTCAATGTCAAAACATTGAAGGATCTTTTTAGTATCAATTATCTTTTAATCATTTCCTTTTTAAAGAAATAGACTTGTGAGCTTGATTTTGATTGTAGTTAGATAGATAAATGATTGGTAGTTTCAATCAAGATCTGATATTGTCAGTGACTGTATCCTCGAGGGGGGTTAACGTACTGTAAAATAAGTATCCTCCTGAGAGGGTATGTAAGTCCTAAAATAATTAAAGTAAGTTTGAGCATATTGGTACTTTTAACCGCAGTATATATGTTATATTCATTTATGGCTAAATTGTCCAAAATTGACTACATCTGAAGGTATAGTGTAAATCCAGCTAGGACCTATGCGGTAGGAACTATCACAATATCTTCTGTGATCTTCTAGTGGTTTTTACTGTCCTTCGTTGTCTGGTTGGTATAATTCAGCTCTGTATTTATCATGTATCTAGAACTTGTTTTAGTCACGATATGGGTGAAAATTGCCGATTTGACTATACATTTTTACTCCCTCTGCCCAAGAGACGTGTGTGTCGATCCACCTCCTTTAGTTATGATGATCATAGAACACATTGTCAACAGCGGCTTAGAGACACATACACTCATAATAAGCCGTGATGATGTGGTAATGTTCCCATTAGGGACTTATAACATTGGAATTTGGAATTGGTTAACTGTAAGGTCATCATGAAACATGTTTGGTCTCACTGCTGTGAATTACTGTCGTCTTAAAGTTCAAAATCCAGTAAGGCCACACAGCCCAACCATACATGTATGTACTGCATTCTGATCTGAAGTTCCTCTATCTATGGTTTCTCATATGCATATTTATAAGTAACCCCACCAAAAGAGTCCATTGTACGTTTCCTACAATACCATAACCAACACTGACACATGTTAATGATACAATGATACAATGTGTTCCCGGGAAGGTTACTGTATCCTGTCCCGTAGATTGCACACGTCAGAGTGGTGAGCCTCGTTTAGTAATAATACAATCATATGGCCAGTAAACAAAGTAATACTGGTGTGGTATGTCTGAAGGATATTGGACATCTCGCGTACATTTCATTTCTCATATACTTTGGATAGCCCACATATATTGGAGATCTCTCATATATACTGAAAGCCATTAAAAATGCAATTTGACATTCATACTTTCTTTACTCACACTAATTTCAACATATATAAACCTAACTGGCAGATATGTTTTAAGTGAACATCTGTGAATAATTTCATCTGAAAATGTCCAGTCAACAACAACATCAGTGACGCAACAACGACATCACACAAAGGAGGGGTCACTTGCAGTCAATATCGTGTGTGTCCACCGTGCGCTGCAAGACCTGCTCACAGTCTTTGGGGCATTGATAGACACACATTTCTCAGGAACAGCTGTTGGTTAGTCTGCAGCCTCTGATGGTCTGTGGACTGATCATGGCACCACCCCCTCCAAAACGATAATGTTCAAGGACACAGTTTGGCACAAGTCTTTCTCCTTTACGTCGATAAATCTGTTGATGTCCATCTGCAAAGGATAAGTTAAACCTGGATTCATCTGAAAAAAATGACATCTGGCCATGTCCTGTTGCCAGGATCGGCCCCATTTGCTGCCCATCGCTGTCTGGCAAGTCTGTGGCGATGCAATAAGATTGGACCACGGTACGGGTGACGACAACGGATGTTGAAGGCAGCAAAGCGCCCTTGCACCTTTTGGGCGCTGACGTTGACTTGTCCCAATTGTCCTCCTTGCTTAATCATCAGATATTTCGAACCGATTTCGCAAGTGCGAAACTCGGATATTGCAGTTTTGTCGAGCTGTTATCACAGGTGGTGCACCAGGTCGCGGACGATCAGCAACACTTCCGGTAGCCCGAAAACGTTGTCTGAGTCGACCTACAGTGGATGGATGCACATTAAAGTGCCTGACAATCATCACATCTGAAGCACCTTGGCTGACCATACCGATAACCTGATTCCTTTCGTCTTGTGTCAAGTATGGCATTTTCTCAAAGTGATTGAGTTCCACAATTCCTTGTGCTTTTACAGGGCCTGTGTGCAGGTAATGTTTTAAGTATCAAAGTTCATGTGAGAGGAATGCTCCGGGACTCGAACTTGAAATGGGCCAGAATAATAGCCTTTTATCCGTACATCCTCTGTATCGCATGAAAAAATCTTCAATAGAACTTTCAGGACAACAAATACCAATTGCGTTTTTAATGGCTTTCAGTATACATGTATTCTATTATCAGAATAAGCTGTAAAAATCATTATGTATCATACAATGATGAGTGCACAAATAAATGTTAACATTCATGTAAACGTATCGGTAATGTTAGTTACGCCTGTATATATCTGTTGTGTATGCACTAGCATTCAGCGGCCCAGCCCTTCTTACAGACCGGAGACCATCTCGATAACTCACCACATTTTGAGTCTCCTCCACTTCACCATTAGCAGCTTCTGCATGCACAGCCTGCTTGATAAAAATGGGTTATTTATCAAATCCTATGTAATATTTTCAGTTACACGCAGGATTGTACACACATATGCATTGACACTCGCGCACGCACGCACACAGGCACACATCCACCCACCCACTCACCCACCAACTCACTCACCCACTCAACCCACTCACTCACTCACTCACTCACTCACTCACTCACTCACTCACTCACCCACTCACCCACACACTCACCCACACACTCACTCACTCACTCACTCACTCACTCACTCACTCACTCACTCACTCACTCACTCACTCACTCACTCACTCACTCACTCACTCACTCACTCACTCACTCACTCACTCACTCACTCACTCACAGGTTCGTAGGTTCATTTCATGACATCCTGAAGGACAACCCGGGAACTGCAATCCAAATCATATATTGCAGCAGTTCTATCGAGGGCACAGTGGAAGGGGGTAAGTTGATTAGTTTTACTGTCTCGGTCCAAACAGTTTCTCTTCTGTACATTCAAGATTTTTATGTAGAATGCTATCAAGTTAGTGAGTGTGTGAATTTAGCCAGGACAATTCAGTCCTAGTTAAACTCTGCACGGTTTCACAGTTTTGTCACAAACGGAGCACAAAAATGATGGTATATCTGAATTTCTCTCAAATAGCATACTGTTGAACAGCCGACACATCGGTGTTTTGTTTTTCAAATTGCACAATTAAAAAGTTAAAACTAATATAAAAATAAGTATGTGTAGATATTTGAATGAACTTTCAATATTGTATTGTCAAAGTCTATGTTCTAAGACAGTTCGATGGTCCTGAAAAAGGAGCTTCAATTGTTACACGGGCAGGGTGCGGTGGTTTTCACCACTCGTTGTCTCACGGGATCTTTCCCGCCATTGGTGAGGCACCGGTGGTAACTATCCTTGATTTAGACTTGCAGTAGACACGTGTAAATGTGTCATCGCAGACATTATTCCCTCAAGCATACACAGGGACGTGAGTGAGTGAGTGAGTTAAAATTTCAAGTCACTTTGGCAATATTCAGCTAAAGATTAAAGAAGTTAAAGATTAATATAAATTAAAAGTAAATTATAAAACAAAACTGTCAACGAAGGACACAGATAGAAATTTAAAATTAATAACTAAATCTAAAACATTTTAACTATACACGACAATACAATATAAAAACCGGCCGGCTACAGATCGCCAACAAACTAAAGGTAGATCACCATACTAAGGACCATGGGGACTTACAGTACATTTGTTTCCTGCATGGGCCCCATCTGGATTACACCATCCTTTCAACTGTTAGCAATTTAGAATGATCTGGCCATACATTAAACATACACATATTCTACGATTAAAATGAGGAGAGTTTTAAATTACTTGTTTTGGGACGTACATACCCTCTCAGGAGGGCATACACAGGGAAGTATCCCAGGCACTTCTTGCATGCCTAAGCTTTAGTCTCAGTGCTGTCCATTTTGACGATATGTCCCCCTGTACCCACATATTCTTTCATTTATATTCTAACAATATGTGACCATATTCTAAAAAATAGACTCATTATTCATCAGATTGAGCAGAGACTGATTGGCGTTGAATTACAGTAACCTAAGTATTCTACTACTCTCCTGACGACTGTGTCAATGTAACAATTAGTGACTCCAATGTTTAGTTTTCAACTCAAGTTTTACTGTATGCCCTCATAGTGTTTACTGGCTACATTAGGAGTACTAGATTTAGGTCAGATACACTTGGTTTTAGCGAGGTCAGGGCCTTATCAGACAACGGCCAGTCCAACAAACAGGGGCATCACACTTTACTTTAGACATAAAGGATGTACCGGAGACGGTTGGATTATCAATTGATAACGTTCTTAGCAATGAGAGTATGGGTCAGGTGAGTAAACACTTTATTAACTGAATTTCAAGGTTAGCGAGCTGTGAGAGGTGAGGTGAGGTGAAATTGGGTTTTAACGTCGTACTGGAGAATATTTCGCTCATATGACGACGTGCATGCTTGTGTATTTGTATGTGCGGCTGCTTACACTAGCCCAGACTTAAGCTGGTTTTATAGTGCTAGCCCACGGAGATAACAAGCTGCAGTGAAGCATGAATACCCCACTCAGACACATTATACTGACTCCGAGCCGACCAGTCCTTGTTGTACCCATTAATGCCGAGCGTCAGGCAGGGACCAACACTTACCATATTTTAACGTCTTTTAACGTGTGCTGCGATAATTTTCCCATGTGTATAGTTCCATCATCACACCTGACAAGGCAGGAAGAGACAATGCATCTCCCCCCCTCCTCCTGGCTATACATCTGTGACCCGTGAAGATCTGGACTAGAATTGGTCTTCAGCAGCCCATGAATGTCGTGAGAGGCGTCAACGGGATGGGGTTTTTCACGCTCGTTTGTTTGGTTGCGTGCCATCGTATCCCAATTATGTTGATTGATGCTCATAATGTTGATCACTGAATTGTCTGGCCCACACTCATTTATTTACAGTCCGCCGCTATATGGCTGGAATATTGCGGAATACATCGTTAAACAACGACAGCAACAACAAAAATAATAAAATTGGTCAGATGCAAAATGCAAAAATACCTACAATTACCTGAATAAAACATTTCCAAATGAGGTTAAATATTATTCTTCTGTGACCCGTGAAGATCCGGGTTAGAATTGGTCTTCATCAACCCATGCTTGTCGTGAGATCAGGTTCATTTACTTGGTTGAGACATGTCATTACACATTGATTAATGATCTTAATGTTGATCACTGGATTGTCTTGTACGGACTCGATTATTTACAGGCCGCCGCCATATACCTGGTATATTGCTGAGTGCGTTGGTAAACATCGGCAGGAAGAAAAGTACTCCAAGTGATCAGATGTCAAAACTATTGGTACATGTATAGCTGTGTGTTAAAGTTCAAATATAATGAATACAAGACTTGTTTTTTACCTTACACAGCAGAATCTCTGCACCTCTGAAGAAAAGTGTCAGTTAAAAATTAATAACTGGATACTCCGGTGAATCGAACACTTCACTGTCTGATTTGCTTAGGAGCTTCCGTCACATGGCACCATTACTCCTGTGTTGCGTCCGCTGTAAATGCTTACTTTTTAAGCCAACTGTGGGAATGGCGGATGCTACCGGTAGGGCAGGACATGCTTACCCTTTCAGTGAAAAACTGATGTCATCACTGATATTCAGGGGTATATTTCATATAGTTCCCTTAGTCTATTGTCACACCAAATTAGTTGATGTTTGATTGCTATCAGAAAGGTATGTCTGCCTGTTAAGATGACTCCATGTCATTTCTTCTGGTCTGACTATTCCTTTCTGATCACGAGATATATAAACTTCACATCGTCCTTGAATATTTCGGGGATCATCTTTGAAATACGTTTCTTCACGTCGTCGTACAGCCCATCAACTATCTGCTCCTTCCCCTCCAGTGATCGGGAGTCTGAGAGACCATTCATGAAAGTACTGTTGCCCCAGTTCCTGTCAGCAGACACGTACATCCTGGCAAACTCCTCCCTGTCATCAATTCCTTCTTTGTCCTTCTTCTCTCTCCAATCGTTGTAAAATACATCAGGGCTCACTACAGCTTCAGCTGACAAGAGGGTTAATCCTGACCTTGAAACTGGTGACGTTTTGTCATCGAATGGTTTTCTCAACTCCTTCATGGTGCAACAACAAGTGGATATATTTGTATTGACGAACTCATCTTTGGAGATTTTACCAGATTCACTGTATTCCTTCCATACCCCATTCAGTAGTCCCACAAGGGAATACAGAGTGTATTTATTTTCTCCAGTGTTTCTGTCCTCAAACTCAGCGCAGGTACCTACGACAAGTAAACCTCCCCGTTTCAGTTCTCTACTTCTTCTCAGTAAAAAGGTCTTCCAGTCCAACTAGGGTTGCTTGTGAAGGGCAGTCGTCTCCTCAGTACTACTCTTGGCATCTTTGTAAATCGAGTCCTTGAAGATAGGAGTCTTCGACAACCAATGGACAGATGCCATTGACATCATGAAATGGATCGAGTTTGGAGGTACACACTGCTTGTAGAAGTTTGTCCCTGAAGCAAGAACATAGACATTGTCCATTTCCAAGAGGTAGGACGGTGGATCAGGGATGATTCCTGACATACGTTTGAAGAGAGAATTGAAATCGTTCATTTCCAAGTCTTCATAGATAACCTGGAACTGGGTGTTGGGGCCATGATGATCTTTCAAAGTTGCCAGCAACTCACCGAAAATGGCCATGGCAGTAGAACCATCAGCTGCACCATAGTCGGCAATGTTGAAGACCGAGTCCTTGTCAGTGAAAGGAAATGGTTTTGGCCAAACTAAGAATCTGTTCTCGCACTGGTTCGATGTATCCAACATTTTGCTTTCCGAGTGTTGATCCATAATTTCCGTCACCTGTTTTTCCATACTGGCGATATATGTTTGGAATATATCCATAGTATCTCACTGGGACAGCTGCAAATCCCTTGTTCAACCAGTGACATCTTCTTATCGTTGAAAAGAGTATCCTGGTGGACATTGTTAATGCAGTGTTTTTCTATTCAAAAAGATTCTTTGCAATCCTGTCGCAGAATTATTGCCTGTAGAAAAAAAAAATAACAAAACAAATCATATATTCACCAACAGGTTTTACTATCACCCCCTTGTCCAGCTCCTGTTATCAATACATTCTGATTATTGATCAGAACAAGAACAATTATATCCAGATTTTGGAATGAAATTGCGTTTTAGGGCACTGTCTGCACAATGCTGTCTGACCATTCATTTTGAAATATTAAGCTGACGTCAGTGTTTCTAAATATACCCCCACCCCCACCCCTTTTGTGCTGAAAGTTTGTTAAATGACCATTGAAACTCGGGTGAAAACGAAGTGTGCAGCCCTCCTTTTCTCAATAGTGTGCATCCCCCTTTCTCAAAAAGCTGTATCCGCCCCTGTAACTTCCAGAGTCTGGTTTGCAAAAAAAGTGGCTTGCCAAAAGAAGCTCGTCGTCCGATTCATCTCAAGCGCGAATGAGAAAGCACGTGGTTTCAGTTGCGTTCGTGCAATACATTACACATGTTTCGATTAAGTGGTCTTAATGTTCAATGTCCCTTCGTCTATTCCTTTTTCACATTATTTGTGTTATCAGTTTTAGCGTGTCTCTACAAATCTCAATGGAATGGTTTTTTCCATTTATATAGACCATCGTCCTGTCATTCAAATGTATTTGATATTATTTCATGTCTCCCCTAATAGCTAAAGTCAGTCGCCCCAACGCAACGCAGGGAGATTTGTGATTGGGGGTGGGTGGTGTGTGGGTGGTGTTTTTTCTTGAAAACGAATAATCGGAATTTATGTTAGAAATATTAAACTTTAGAGTCACCGATATAATTTTAAAATATAAAATGCGAAATCCTTGTTTCAACGATTTAGTTGGCCGTATTCCTCGGCATACGTGTAAAATATTAACCTGAGCCCTCGGCTTGCGCGTTGGGGTATATTGATTATTGGCCATATCACTCGGGGATCAGGTCAATATTTACTTGATACAAAGACAAATGAAGCTCAAACTTCCGCATACCGTTCCCATCCAACTGCCCATCACCTGTAAGACTGTCATTTTAGAAACATAATAATATACTATAAAAGCGAACTTACATTCACCAGACGATATTTCCGTGCATGGAGCAGTTCGTCACCAGGTCAACTTGTAGTAGTCACTCGACATGCGGCACACGCTATCAGTAATTGATACTTGCGCAGTGAAGGTCACGTGATAAGCGACAGACGCGACACACATGTCAAGGAGTTTCTGGTGTGTCTATAGAGATTACTAAACGAGTGTCTGTCAGGTACCATTTATCTTACAACGAGTTGTTTGTAAACGTATTTAACGAGCGAAAGTTACATTTTGAAGCAACGAGTTGTAAGATTAATGGTATCTGACAGACACGAGTACAGTAATCTGTTTCTCACACACCATACAATCGCACCCATTTCATGGTCGAATAGATTACATTTTCATATTTTCTCATCGTAGCTGCGCAATAATACAAAATACAACGTTTATGAATGTACGACGTCACCTGGCTACCTAATCACTACTCATCCTCATGGGCACCTCCCACACAAAGAATATATTCCACATCTTCGCGTCATCGAGGCGATACTGATAATGCAAACTATCACGATGTACATGTGGATGATTTTTATTCTTGCAAGCATAGCATATTTGAGCATGTGACGTCATCATTATCGTTTGGTGGTTGTCGTCATCGGAAGATTGCTTTGGATATCTCTGCACATTTGGGATCTGTACTTGTGTACCAGTTTATGTTCAATGTTCTCCCATCGACCGGAGCCAAAATTATTGAGTGTGTGTAATTAGGAGTAACCCGTGTGCTTGAATGTGACTTTGCTGAGGTTATGCTCACTATCAATGGGGGATCTACTCTTCTTCGCCACAGCCTTCCCGTTTTCCCGAGCCAGAAACTGCCACTAGGAATGTTACTGATAGTACGGTGTTGCCAGTATGAAATGTGAGTTGATTACATCCTGTATGTTAAGAGGAAATGAAATTTGCATTATCTGCGTCGGAGCAATTTCTTAAGCAATAACTTATGTGTAGATCAACCGTTCCTGTACGTGTTGGATTGAATCGAAAGGACGTGTGTCGCCTTTTGAATTATGAACCCTTGCTGACATTCCATGTCGTACGTTGTTTCCGTGAGTGTGTTTTGGTTCTGATTGTCATGAGTGAATCAGATAACATTGGAATCACATGGTAGCTCGGAGCTGGAAGTGGATCTTTATCGAAATTATCACAATGTTTGTCAGTGAAAAATGTCATCTTTGTCAATTCATCAAAGAAACCACGAGGCAAATCGATCTCACAATGGACAGCACTTAAGTTATCGTGTCGGATACTTTTGTAAGACGATGCATGACACTTGTCGCACCTCTCCAGTAAAAGTATCATTGTTGTACATTTTGAATATTCGAATAGAATCTCGGTCTTTATCTCTATAGGCACCCATGAAGGGCCACCTCCTCGTGGTGGGTGCTGGGTCACGCTAAGCGCCCTTTAACCCCCCGTTGTGGACCCGGGGGGATATTTGGTCCACCAACCTGTTTGCCGTGGGTTGCGCCCCTGTGTCGGTGGAGGACGGGATTCTGGTGGTTGAGGGCACTGGAGCCAGGAACAGTGTTCCTTTTGCCCAACACACCACTTCGGCCCTGACTTCACCTAGACGGGAGGTAGAATGGGCCCGGTTCTACCAATCGGCTGGTCATGCCAAGCCCTGTGCATGTATATTGTGGTGCACATATATTTTATATAGTTAAATGTTTTGGCAAATGTATTGGCTTTATGATGTTCCCTTCGAAATTCAATTAGAACTTTCATTCTATTACTTGCCTAGAGTCCTATGCCCAGAAGGCGGTGGCTCATGGGCCAATCTGGTGGAGTAATTATTTATAATTCTTCTGCTGGAGTATATCATCCAAGTATCCTTGGTGCTACAAGTCGGAAATCCACTTGTTTTTAGCATTGTCTATATGGTACTCCGTGGTGGGTGGGGAGCTTGGATGACGAAACAATATAACAACAGCCATGGATTATCAAACCCCTAACAAAAAAAACAAACGTCCACTTGAAAACGATGATCAGCAACGTCCCTCCATATCTATCGATTATTGGCCACGATTTTTGGTTATCGAGACTCTCGACAAGACTCCATTAAAACTAAACGCTTTTGCAATTTCTAAAGGTGTCTCTGGAATAGCAGGAGAAGTTAAAAACATCAAACGCTTGCGAACAGGATCGCTGTTAATCGAATGTAACAGAAAGATACAAGCAACCAACCTGCTATCAATTGATGTATTCAGTGGAGTCCCGGTTCTGGTGTCAGCTCACAGAACGTTAAACACCAGCAAAGGTATTGTTAGAGATCGGGATCATCTATTTGCAGACATGACTGAGCTCGATATTGTATCCGAGATGAAAGACCAAGGAGTTTCATTCGTCAAAAGGTTTACAACCCGGAAAAATAATGAGATTATTCAAACAAACACTTACCTGTTTTCATTTTCTGCACCACTTCCTCCAAAGTCAGTCAAGGCAGGTTATTGCAATCTAAACGTTGATGTATACATTCCAAACCCTCTGCGCTGCTTCAAGTGTCAGAAATACGGACATGGTGTGAATACTTGCACATTGTCTGTTACATGTGCTCACTGTGCTGAGAATACACATGTAACAGAAGATTGTGATAGTATTTCTAAAAATGTGCAAACTGTTCGGGACCTCATTCGTCTTTTTTCTAAAGAATGTCCCATTTGGAAAACGCAAATGGAAATTAACAAAGTCAAATTTTCCAGAAACGTCAGTTTTGCAGAAGCCAAAAAAAGTGTACTGTCCTCTGAACTCACTGAGACTTACGCCTCCGTCACTAAAACTCCTGAATCGTCCTCAAAAGGAACTACTTCACCTGTAATCACTTCATCAAGCTCATGTCAGACTGACTTGACATGGGTGAATACAGAACATCCCAAATCTATCTTTCCTGAACAGTCCACTCAGACAACACCACCTTCTACGCAGCAAAACGTATCTCCTCCTTCTCAGTCTCGATCTCAGTGTGAAAAGAAGAATGAAAAACAAACAGTAAAATCGAAAACCAAAACAAGAACAGAATCTTCGAAACCAACTCGAGCTCCTAAAGGGTCAGATGATAAGATCAAATTGTTTAATAGGTTTGGATCAATGGAGGATATGGAAGTGTCTGACACTATCCATTCCAGGGCACATAGCTTGTCTCCCTCAAAAACCGTGCGGGGTAGATCCCCAGTCAACCCACCAAAAAGATAATGTTTTCCAAAAATATAGTACAGTGGAATTGTAGAGGATTAAGGACAAATTTTAATGAGTTACATCTTTTACTTCAAGATCTGGCACCATCAGCGTTCTGTCTGCAGGAAACTTATCTGAAACAGACAGATACATTTAATCTACGTCAGTTCGATGCATATCACTATTTCTCACCTCTGGGTGACAGGGCCACTGGCGGATCTTCAATCCTTGTTAAGCAGAATGTTATTCACAGCCCAGTAAAACTTACAACTACTCTTCAAGCTGTTGCAGTAAGAATCACTCTTCATATTGCCTTTACAATATGCTCGTTGTATATTCCGCCTTCTTTCACACTTCATCTGTCTGATCTTCAGGGTCTCTATGATCAGCTTCCGAAACCATGCATTATAATGGGTGATCTCAATGGCCATAATCCACTCTGGGGTGGCACAGCTACTAACACTAAAGGTAAACTACTAGAGGATTTCATCGCGAATAATGACTTGTGTATATTCAATGATGATTCAAGCACTTATCTGCATCCTGCAACCGGCACCTACTCTTCTTTAGATTTATCCGTTGCAGACTCTAATCTACTCAATGAATTTGATTGGTCAGTCCATAATGATCTCTGTGGAAGTGATCATTTTCCAACGATACTATCACAAATTTCCCCAACTGATTCTCCATCTTACTCAAAATGGAATTTTTCCAAGGCAGATTGGTCCTTATTTCAAACTTTATGTACATCTAAACTAAGACCTGAATGTTTCAGTGATGTTGCTGATCCTATTGAGATGTTTTCTGACGTTTTAACTGTAATAGCTGATGAATGTTTACCAAAGTCCTCTACAACTCCACATGTGCGGAAGCCATGGTTTAATGCAGACTGTAAAAATGCTAGAAAAGCAAGGAGGAAGGCAGAGAAATATTTCCGCCATCATCCAACTGTCCATAACTTAAATAAATTCAAAATACTAAATGCGAAGGCGCGTCGTACCTTCAAGCAAACTAAACGTCAGTCTTGGCGAGACTATGTTTCAAAAATTAATTCACGAACACCTATGTCCAAAATATGGAATATGGTGCAAAGGATAAAGGTAAAGGATCAAAATCTGGTGTTCATCATCTTAAAATGGAAACACCATATTAACTGATAAATCTGACATAGCTAATAAATTAGGAGAAACTTTAGCTCAACATTCCTCATCATCAAATTATACACAAAAATTTCAAAATTTAAACAACAAGCTGAAAAATGAAAATCAATTTTGCGTCTGATAATGGTGAGGACTATAATGAGGTTTTTCCATTCATTAACTACACACTGCCTTAGGGCAAGCTCATGATACTGCTACGGGTGCTGATGGTATTCATTATCAGTTACTTAAACATTTACCTAATTCTTGTTTAGAAACCCTGTTAAATATTTTTGATCAAATATGGACAACGGGTAATTTCCTTCCTCGTGGCGGAATGCTGTCATTATTCCTATTCCAAAACCAGGCCGTGATTATACTGATCCTTCCAACTATAGGCCAATATCGCTTACTAGTTGCGTTTGCAAGACCATGGAAAGAATGGTCAATAACAGACTTGTATGGTACTTAGAAACTAATAATCTTATTACAAATATCCAGTGTGGGTTTAGGAAAAACAGAAGTACCATTGACCATTTAGTTAGATTAGAAACGTTTGTTAAGAATGCTATCGTAAATAAACAACATGCTGTATCTATATTTTTTGATCTCGAAAAAGCTTATGATACCACCTGGAAACATGGAATTTTGAATGATCTTCATGAAATGGGTCTGAGAGGCTGTTTGCCTAAATTCATATCACAGTTTTTAACAGATCGACATTTCCAGGTGCGTGTGGGTTCCACCTTGTCTGAATTGTATGAACAAGATCAAGGTGTCCCGCAAGGTAGCATATTATCTGTAACGTTGTTCAGTATCAAAATAAATAGTTTATCGAAAGTGTTAAATGACTCTGTTGATGGGTCATTATTTGTTGATGATTTTAATGTCTCATGTCGGGGGTAAAATATGCACACGATTGAGAGACAGTTGCAGCTCTGTCTCAATAAAATTAAAGATTGGTCCGAACGAAATGGCTTTAAGTTTTCTAAATCTAAAACTAACTGCATCCATTTCTGTCGTAAATATAAACCACACAAGGACCCATATTTACATCTATCGGGTACTCCCATTAAGGTAGTTAAGGAGGCTAAATTTTGGGGTATCATATTTGACCATCATCTTACGTTTTTACCTCATATTAAATATCTTAAGGCAAAATGTCTGAAGGCATTAGATATATTAAAAGTCGTCTCCAATGCTAAGTGGGGAGGTGATCAGTCGACCCTCCTTCACTTATACAGAGCACTAATTCGTTCCAAACTTGATTATGGTTCGATCGTGTATGGTGGAGCCTGCAAAAGTAACTTAAATCTATTAGATTCTGTCCACCACCAAGGTCTAAGACTTTGTCTTGGATCCTTTAGAACCTCTCCCATTGACAGTCTTTATGTTGAGGCCAATGAGCCATCTTTAACACTTCGCCGTATCAAATTGTCTTTACAATATGTCACAAAGTTATCTTCTAATGATTCCAATCCTGCTCACAACTGCGTTTTTCACCCTCTTTATGAGGATTTGTACAATAAAAAAACTGCCCTTGTTCCACCTCTTGGGATACGAATCCAACCATATATCTCTGCTGCCGGCATTGAGTTGGAGAATATATCTCCTTCCCGTCTTTTTTCTTCTCCTCCTTGGCAATTGGTTAAACCACACGTTGACCTAACATTAACTACATTTAAAAAATCAGAAACAAATGACTTACAGTATAAGCAAGAATTTAGTCAACTACGAAATAAATATAATACATACAAATCCTTATTTACGGATGGGTCCAAGGACGGTGGCGCAGTGGCATGTGCCACTTTCATTGGATCCAGAACAATATCTTCTAGAATACCGGATAACAGCTCTATATTTACAGCAGAAGCAAACGCCATCTTAACAGCTCTTAAATATATTCAAAGACATCCTAAACATAAACAATATATAATCTTTTCTGACTCACGTTCTTGCCTTCAGGCTATTAAAAATCTATCTTGCAAACATCCACTTTTAATTGAAATAATCGAATTATATAATGAACTTGCTACTGGCCAATGCGACATCGTCTTTTGTTGGTTGCCCAGCCACGTTGGCATTTCTTGGAACACAATGGCTGATCTTGTTGCCAAGGCGGCACTCAACAAATCTGTGACACCACTTCTCATTCCATATTCTGATTATAAAGCTTGCATTAGAACTAACATCCGTGATCTGATGCAGAAGAAGTGGGACACCCAAGTAGGTATTAATAAATTACATGAAATAAAACCCTATATCGGTTACACCTACTTGGGTTGTCAGTCCAGATTTGAGGAGGTCATCGTACGACGATGTCGTATTGGCCACACAAGATATACTAAGAAATACCTATTAAAAGGTGAGGATCTCTCCGTTTTGTATCCCTTGTGTGATGAAAGAATCACAGTCAAGCATGTCTTGCTTGACTGTGTTGAATATTCCATCACAAGGGATAAATATTTCAAAGTAAAAAACTATGAAGGATCTTTTTTACTAATATAAATTCTCATTTAATTATTGCCTTTTTAAAACAAATTAGACTTTTGCTTAACTGATTTGTAAATATATATATATATTTTATTATTGGTAGTTTAGATTAGTAACTGAGATTGTTAGTGGCTGTACCCTCAAAGGAGGTTGAAGTAGTGTAAAATTATTGTCCTCCTGAGAGGGTACGTAAGTCCCAAAACATTCAAAGTCCATTTTAAACTTGCCAGGATTTTTAAACGTAGCATTGTTGTAATTTTAATTTTGGCTAACATTTCCTACAATCGCCAGCAGCTGAAGGGATGGTGTAAATCCAACTAGGGTCCATGCAGGTAGCAAAGTACTGTAAGTCCCCATGGGCCCTAGTATGGTGATCTACCTTCTGATGTTGGCGATCTATAGCCTGATTTTATATTGTATTGTCCCAACAGTGCTATTAGTTTTAAACTTTCCACGCTAGTTTTAATTCTAATTGTGATAATCTAGTTGTTTTACTGTACTTCGTCGACAGGTTTTTATAATGTACATGTGTTTCATTTCAATATCATATGGCTGAAATATTGCCGATGTGACGTTAAGTATTAACTCACTCACTCACTTACTCCTTCTGGCTTACTGTGCCACTGGGATGGTGCTGAGCCCGTGAGTACTGCCCGTATACACTAGTAGCTCCTTTATTCATATGACACAGATCATTATACGTAAAATATATTGAAATAGGAACATAACTACATAAGTCTTTGTAAATTTACTTCATATTACTCCCAATGATTTTTGTGATACATTGTTTACAAGTGATAATTGGTTAGAGTTATAAGCACATGTATCGTAAAATATATATTTCATCAGCATTGTATACCGTTAATTATTACTTATTCGTCTTATGATTCTGAGAAGGGATATGTCTACCCTAAGTGTTGTCTCGTGGTCGACTATGCTGGTCGTGAGAGGTGACTAATTGGGTAGATCTGGATTAGATTTGGTCTTCAGGTAGTTATGCTCATGATGTTGACCACTGGATTGTCCGATCCAGACTGAATTATTTACAAACTGCTGCTATGAAGCTAGAATATTGCTGAGTGCGGCGTTTAGAAAGGACGTCAACAACACAAATAATATAATTGCTCAGATGCCAAAGTTATTGATGGCTGCGTGTTATCATTGAGTAAATCAATGAATAAAATGGGTTTTTCTTCCTTACAGCGGAATCTATACACTTGCAGACAAAAGTGACAATTAAATTTAATTACTGGATAACCTGATCAATCGATCACTTGACTGTCTGGTTTGCTCAGGAACTGCCATCACATGGAATCGTTACTGCTGTGCGGCGTCAGTATGAAAACGCTTAATTTTTAAGCAAACTGTCGGAATGGCCTATTTCATACAGTTCTCTTAGCCAATAGTCACACCAAATTAGTAGATGTTTCATTGTCATCAGTCATTCATGTCTGCCTGTTAAGATGACTCCATGTCTTCCCTATTTTCCTTTCTTCTGGGATGACTATTCCTTTCTGATCACGAGATATATAAACTTCACATCGTCCTTGAATATTTCGGGGTTCATCTTTGAAATACGTTTCTTCACGTCGTCGTACAGCCCATCAACTATCTGCTCCTTCTCCTCCAGTGATCGGGAATCTGAGAGACCATTCATGAAAGTACTGTTGCCCCAGATCCTGTGAGCGGATACGTACATCCTGGCAAACTCCTCCCTTTCATCAATTCCTTCTTTGTCCTTCTTCTCTCCAATTGTTGTAAAATACATCAGGGTTCACTACAGCTTCAGCTGACAAGAGGGTTAATCCTGACCTTGAAACCTGATGACGTTTTGTCATCGAATGGTTTTCTCTCAACTCCTTCATGGTGCGACAACAACCGGATAAATTTGTATTGACGAACTCATCTTTGGAGATTTTACCAGATTCACTGTATTCCTTCCATATCCCATTCAGTAGTCCCACAAGGGAATACAGAGTGTATTTATTTTCTCCAGTGTTTCTGTCCTCAAATTCAGCGGAGGTACCTACGACAAGTAAGCCTCCCCGTTTTAGTTCTCTACTTCTTCTCAGTAAAAGGTCTTCCAGTCCAACTCGGCTTGCTTGTGTAGTGCAGCCGTCTCCTCGGTACTACTCTTGGCATCTTTGTAAATCGAGTCCTTGAAGGTAGTTGGAGTCCTTGACAACCAATGGACAGATGTCATTGACATCATGAAATGCATTGAGTTTGAAGGTACACACTGCTTGTAGAAGTTTGTCCCTGAAGCAAGAACATAGACATTGTCCATTTCCAGGAGGTAGGACGGTGGATCAGGGATGATTCCTGACACACGTTTGAAGAGGGAATTGAAATCATTCATTTCAAGTCTTCATAAATAACCTGGAACTGGGTGTTGGGGCCATGATGATCTTTCAAAGTTACCAACAACTCACCGAAAATGGCCATGGCAGTAGAACCATCAGCTGCACCATAGTCGGCAATGTTGAAGACCGAGTCCTTGTCAGTAAAGGGAATGGTTTGGCCAATCTGAGAATCTTTTCTCGCACTGGTTCGACATGTAGAACATTTTGTTTTCCGAGTGTCGATCCATAGTTTCCGTCACCTGTTTTCCCATACGGGCGATATGCTTTAGGAATATCTTCATAGTATCTCACTGGTACATCTGTAAATCCCTTGTGAATGCGTAGATGTCTTCTGATTTCTGAATAGAGTATCCTGATGGACATTGTTGATGCAGTTTTCTTCTTTAATTATAGTAAGTTGCATGCAATCCCGTTGTGGAATGGTGGCCTGAAGAAAACACAAATAATATATTCCCTCTGGTTTTACTATCACCACCTGTCTAGCTCCCCGTATCAACACATGTATACCATTCTGATTATTGATGAGAATATTAGGTGAGGTGAGGTTTAAAGTCGTGCTTGAGAAATTTTCGCTCATATGACGACGTGCATGTATATATGCGGCTGCTTGTACTAGCCCAGACTTAAGCTGGTTTTATAGTGCTAGCCCACGGAGATACCATGTGGCAGTGAAGCATGAATACCCCTCTCAGACACATTAGAGGCGGGTTCGCTCCCCGACCGTGTCATACCAAAAAAGACGTTAAAATATGGTACTTGTTGGTCCCTGCCTGGCGCTCGGCATTAATGGGTACAACAAAAGGAGGTGGTCGGCTCGGAGTCAGTATAATGTGTCTGAATAGGGTATTCATGCTTCACTGCTTCGTGGTATCTCCATGGGCTAGCAGTATAAAACCAGCTTAAGTCTGCTAGCATATAAACCAGCTTAAGTCTGGGCTAGTACAAGCAGCACATAATACACATACACTCGCATGCACGTCGTCATATGAGCGAAATATTCTCAAGCACGACGTTAAACCCAATTTCACCTCACCTCACCTTTAAACGAGTGTCAAAAAGATTTCAACTGTAATCCAATACCTGTAATCATATGTCAGTATGTAAACACACGCGGAGCTCTTTGTTTGTTAGAAGGCAGATATACAGCTGTACATATGGCCTTTCTTTGTCAGTAGTGGTTATTCTCAACAGTGAATTCTGAATTGATGAACTATGCGTTCATCTAAGCAGCATTGTATGGATAGACTGTGCGTGTGTTCATAAACGTAGTTCCCCAGTTAGACCAAATATTGTGGAAACATCTGTTTTTGATGTTCAATAACTGAACTCAGTGTCGGCAATGTAACTATGAGTGAGTGAGTGAGCAAGTTAAGATTTTAAGTCACATCGGCAATATTCCAGCAATATTGTGACTATTGAAGTTATAATGTCATAATAATCATTATAAAAACATGTCGGCGAAGGACAGTAAAGATAACTAGAATATCACAGATATAATTGTAAAACTGGTATGAACATCTAAAATATCTTACATATGAAAGACAATACAATACCAAAAAGTTGCTATAGATCGTCAGCAACTTAAGGTAGATCACCATACTAGGGACCATCGGGACATACAGTACCTTTGCAACCTGCATGGACCCTAGCTGGGTTTACACCAACAGCCATTGGCGTTTATAGTCCAAATTAGCCATACTTTAAAATAACACATATTCTACGATTAAAACACGTGGTATTGGTATGGAAAATCCAGTGTAACTATGCGACAAGAAAGAAAGTCACGGAATGTTCCAGGTATGCATTCATATACAACAGCAAATAAAGCTCAAACCTTCACATACCAATCCCATGCAAATTCACACCAGCTGCAATTGTTGTTGTTTTAGAAACATAATCAATAATATACATTAAAAGCGAACTTACATTCACCAGACGATATTTCCGTGCATGTAGCAGTTCGTCACCAGCTCAAGTCTACTCAAGTTACGCCATACGCAGCATGTGCTATTAGTAATGGATATCTGCGCAGTTTCATTCACGTGACATACATGACAATATTCCCGTGTCGAATGTACACTCATGCATTAAACGTGTCAAACTGTCTGTTGATTTCACGAAAAGAAACTCCATCTTGTGCGTCTAATTTCTCCTTTAATCAGTGTATGAACAGCTGCGCGTACAGTGAAGTCTGTGACCTATTTGTGAGAACACTGACATCCGTTAATATGTGTTTTCCCGCATCGAAATTGATGGAAAAGAGACATCCACAAGCCACTGACAAAGTTGCGTTATGTGTCACAAAAAGAGTCGGTTTTACATACCAAGGACACTGATAAGCTAAGCCGCAAACAATGTGCCAAATGTCACGCAAATATATTTGAGATGGCGCACTGTGTTAACATATCTCGAGATATAATGGTTGGCTTGTTTGGTTTGTTGGTTGGTTGGTTTTACGCAACGCTCAGCAATGTTCCAGCTGTATGGCGGCGGTCTGTAAATAATCGAGTCTAGTCTAGACAATCCAGTGATCAACATCGTGAGCATCGATCTACGCAGTTGGGATACGATGACATGCGTCATCCAAGTCAGAAAGCCTGACCACCCGATCCTAATAGTCGACACTTTCGATCCCACAAGCATGTGTTACTAAAGACCAATTCTTACCCGGATCTTCGGGGTGTTGTGGTGGCTATGTAAAGGTGTAAGCTGGGGATGGCTTTGAAGGCATTTGCTTAGGATGGGGTATTCTCGGGACGTGGCACCATGTGTCGAAGTCCAGAAAAAGTGTTCACTTCATGCGAATGGGTTACTGGGCTAAATAACGCCAGAAAATGGACAAAGTTTGTAATTACACGACTTCGGGCAATACTAAATTGTGAAATTATAAGGAAGCGAAAACAAGTACTTTTATAAACAAGACAAACACAATGGCGCTGGTGTCCCCACGGTTCAATCTGTTCCTGGTGGCCTCATCTTTCTTTGCAGGTCGGCGGATTTTATTATTATTTTATTATCGACAAACCTCAATTTCATTAGGAACAGCTGGGTGGTTGTGTGCACTGGGAGGCTTAGTGAGGATGGCGTTGACGTTAGATACAGTTGATTTACAATCCTTGATGGCACATTGCCAAGAACACCAGTCAGTTCGTCTTCTCTTCAGGATTCTGAAAGTGAGCCCATTCACGCATATGTATCTTCCACCTCGAGATGTTTGAAGAAATTTGTAATCTAACTGTACGTTTGCCATAGCGAAAGTGATGCATGATTTACCTCATCTTGCCAGAATTATACAGTACAATTTCTGGACACTGATTAAATGTTTCAGTGAATTTGCTCACCTATCGGTGAATACTTATCGGAGTGAACATATTTTATTAAATCAATCAACACTGAAAACAATAATCATATGCATACCAGAGTTCATGAAACCTTAACAATTCCGGATAACAGAGGTCACATTTTAACACTTCCCGACCAGTTAATCCCTTACAAAAACAACACACGACATATCAGGTACACCGTCTGTCCACTTCCTGCGAATGCAAAATTTCAGGTTGTCGACGTCCTGAGAATGAACCCTTAGGGTGGCTACGTGAAGGTGCAAGTTTGTGATGACTTTATGAAGCTGGGGATGGCTTTGTGAAGGCATACGCTTGGGATAGCTAGCTTTGTGAAGGTGTAAGCTAGGACTTTCTTTGTTAAGGTGTGAGTTTATAATGGCTGTCTGAAGTTTAATGCTTCTGATGTACATGTATATGTAAAGGTGGAAGCTTGAAATGGAGGTCAAGGACAGTTGCCACCCGGATAATTACCATCGGACAATTGCCACCCAAAACATAAAAAAGGAATGTTTCTTCAACAAGCTTTATTGAATTTGACATGGTATTTCATAACAAATAACTACATATTCTTTCATATAACATAACACATTTTAAAGATCAGACACTGTTACAATATATTTGTATTCAATAGAGCACCAGCAAATAAATACCCAATTACACGTTTCATGTACACATGTATAAAACACATTTCTTAAAGTGAGCTCATTACATCCGGATGTTGCCGTCCACACTGCACAGATAGTCCACACACATTCTATTTGGGTAGTCAGTCGCGATTGCTTGTAGTTTTTGTTGGCAGTCTCTGTATTGCTTGCGGGGTCGAGCAACAGTCATCCCTGATAGCATCTGTATGGTCGCCTGGTCATTGAAGGTGTGTTCTCGCCTCTAGACGTCCAGGAACCTCCAGATGGATGGGTGACAGCCTGACATGTTGATAAAATGTCTTCTCTTCTCAAAATTGTTTTTACTATCGAATATAAAAACAGGTTTTTTCACCTGAATGATGTTAGTGCTTTAGTTACAGATCAATTAGATAGAAAAAATATAGGTAAAATATTCCTATGAAATACATATATATATATATATATATATATGTTCTTCCAAACACATAACATATGTCATAACATGCACAGGCTGTAATGAACAGTATATTGGTCAATCAGAAAATTTAAGAGCCTGGGTTCGTGTCCACAAACAACAAATAAAAGTGTCCTGAAACCCGATGTATCCCTGTGAGTGAACATCTAGATGTATGTGGGAAAGAAAACGATATTAAATTTACAATATTTCCTTTTATCAAGTTCAAAATTCGGACAAAGTAAAACGAATTTTAAAGAACACTACTTCATAGATAAGTTCAAACCAATGCTAAACCATTGCAAGCTGTGGCCTTGTCGCTCTAGAATGTTGTCCCTATTGTGACGTCACAATATATATGTAATGACGTCATACTGTAACTGCCACAATCTCCCTGAAGAGTAAGGAACGAAACATGTTGGAGAAAAAATGCATTCTGTTTTATTAAGCTATGTGATATTTATGACTGAACACCTGTACTATTTTGGACATTTTGTGCGTATATATACATATTCATATGAACATGCGTAGGAGTAAAGCGGCTACTGGTTTAATAAAGGGGTGTATACGGTATATTGCCGTTACAGCGTTCCACAATTCATATCTGATATCCTTATATATATCCTGCATGGTGTAATGTTTATTCGGATATCAGATATGACTTGTGGAACGCTGTCACAGCAATATACCCTGTACACCCCCTGTTGACCAAACCACTCTCATTATGCAAGATAGTCAGTTTATTAAAAAGTAGCCGCTTTACTCCTACGCATGTTCAGGCGTCGTCAATTCACACATTAGCCTACCTCTTCACTATTTAACTTCACCTATTTGTCCTTATTTTAACCTCAGGGACAAATTTCGCATTCCTAGTAATATTGCACTGTTTTAATAGCTGTTAGTAATTTATTATCTAATTTCAACTTTTGTCTCTAAATACAATGTAGTGCCTCATAGGCCGTATTGCCCGGATGTTTTACTCAATTTTATGTCTATATTTTCTGATGCCTTTTATGATGTACAACTTGTTACACTTTAATAAACAACTTTCTTCTTCGTCTATAAATATACACACAGGGGGTATTCTAAACACAATATTGAAAATTGCTTTATGCCTTTGCAAACCCATTGTTCACATGTTAAATTGGAATGAATTCCTGTTTGGGTTTCAAATGATCGTGGGCTAAGCAAAGTTATTTGCGCCATGTGTTGTTACAGAATTAAGTGTTGTTAACCCATTTGTAACAACTTTGCGTTTGGTAACATAATATTATGTCAAGGATCAGGCGTGCATGTTCATGATCTATTACTATTACTACTACATCAACGAATGTTTATAGGTCATTAGATTATGTTTCGTCTATATAGTTGAAATCGTTTAGAAGGCAGCTTGGGGCGGCCGGGTTGTCGCAAACGAACACGCTGAGTTGGAGAGTGGTTTGATCATTCGTGACGCACTCGTGTTATTCCGGGACAAGCCCAAAAGGTTACGGAAAGGGGCGAGTGGTGACGACTGTGGTTTGATATATGCAAGGGTTCAGTGTACGCTGAATGTGTGTGCCTCAGAGGTGGAACATAAATAGTGTCAAGGGCGTGAAGCGATTTAGATAGCTCCTTTGTTTCTGAGGTTAGGGGACTGCATGACACACATCTGTTGGGGTAGACAGAAACTGGGTGAACTATGAATGCATTAACTTTGTCAAAGGCTTGTTTATTTCTCCTTTCCTTAATTCAACGGATGTAAATTTTACCCGGCATGATTTCAGTTAATAAGAACATTCTCTCAGCGAACTCTCGGAGTTTGATCGAAGTAACAAATCACCAAAATATCAGACACGTTGCCATGTATGCATGTATTCATAAACTGATTGGAAGATAAAAATTTCCACAGTTGACACTCATGGTTAATTAAAGGGCAGAGATTTATACAACCACAAAAACGAGGCCAATTGGCCAGCTGATTTAAGAAAGTGGGCTAAGACCCATCTGGACCAGGGCCAACGTGTTATGTGATTTTTAACAAATATATTGGGTACAATATGTCTCATTTCTGGTGTCCCCGCCGTGATATTGCTGGAATATTGCCAAAGCGGCGTAAAACCCGCAACCTGACCACTCAACTTTAACAAATATATGATGTATGAGTATGAGGTATGAGTTTTGGGGAAATTTGTTACATCTGTGTTACGTCTATGTGTTACATCTGTGTTGCATCTGTTACATCTGTGTTATATCTGTGTTGCATCTGTGTTACATCTGCGTTACATCTGTGTTACGTCTATGTGTTACATCTGTGCTATATCTGTGTTACGTCTATGTGTTACATCTGTGTTACGTCTATCTGTTACATCTGTTCTTCTACATGTTTTGCATCTGTGTTACATCTGTGTTACGTCTATGTGTTACATCTGTGTTGCTTCCTGTTTACATCTGTGTGGTCAATGTGTTACATCTGTCAATCGTGTTACGTCTATGTGTTACATCTGTGTTACATGTGTGTTACATCTGTGTTACGTCTATGGTTGGCATCTCTGTTACGTCTATGTGTTACATCTGTGTTACATCTGTTTTGCATCTGTTACATCTGTGTTACGTCTATGTGTTACATCTTTGTTACATCTGCTACAGTGTTACGTCTATAGTTACATCTGTGTTGGCATGTGTTACATCTGTGTTATAAACCTTATGTGGGCAAGTTACATCTGTGTTTGCATCAGTCCATGGTGTGTACATCTGTGTTACGTCTATGTGTTACATCTGTGTTACATCTGTGTTGCATCTTGTGTTACATCTGTGTTACCTCTATGTGTTGCATCTGTGTTACATCTGTGTTACGTCTATGTGTTACATCATCTGTGTTACATCTTTGTTACATCTATGTGTTACATCTGTGTTATGTGTTACATATATGTGTTACATCCGTTTGGCATCTGTGTTACATCTGTGTTACATGTCTATGTGTTATATCTGTGTTGCATCTGGAGTTATTGATCTGTGTTGCATCTGTGTGTTACATCTGTGTTACAACTGTGTTCACATCTGTGTTACATCTGTGTGATCCTTCTTGGTTACACCTCAGTCCGGCTGACCAATCTGTATATTGATTGATTGCCTCTGCTGCCCTAATATATAACACCCGTGAAGATCAAGGTTAGAATTGGTCTTCAGCAACCCATGCCACGTCCGGAAGAGGCGACTAACGGTGGTCAGGCTCGCTTGACTTGGCTGACACATGTCATCGTATCCCAATTGCGTACATCAATGCTCATGGTGTTGATCACTGGATTGTCTGGTTCAGACTCGATCATTTACAGACCGCCGCCATATAGCTAGAATATTGCTGAGTGCGGCGTAAAACTAAACTCACTCACCCTAGTATATAACATGTATAGACGGAGGTTACGCCTCAATCAACTCAACTTTAATCTAGTTTAATCTAGTCCACCCCTTTTACCCAAAGTTTTATATGTGTATGTATATTGTAATATGTTTTATAATCAGGCCATTTCTGCTATGTATTCGTATGAGCACGTGACACCGAAATAAAATATTTTCTTTTCCTTCTTCTACTTTTTCTTTCTTCTATGATAACGTTTGAGCACTCCTCTAAAAGATAGCCACGTGATCATGCTTCCTCACGAACTCTAAGATTGAATCAAGGACACAGCAGCGAAGGTGAATCACCGATAATACATTCGAGAAGAGCCAACTGGGACGGAGATCTGACCCAGCAACTATAAAGCTAGCTTACTCGTGTCACGTAACCGACACTGCTAACTACCGATAGCGCTCTGCCGCTTTTTCCTTCCCAACAGAGCTCACCCAAATAGAAACACAACACATATCAGAACATTGGAACGGCCGCTCGGCGACACATGGCAGATTCTATTCCAGTTTTACAAAAATTATTCCAGCATCTGCAGCAAACTCCATAACAAGATAAGTACATCACGCAACATGCACTACAACATCATGTTCAGTAGAACTAGCTCCGCCACATAAACCAGAGATAAGAACTCATACAATAGAGAAAAACTCTGAACTGTGCCTCCTGACGAATGCTAAAGCCTCTTACTAGGAAGTTTATAGTATTTACAACATGATGAAAATGAAACAAACATTGTCTCACCACAGGACAACAATGTCATACACAGTACTCTCCAGGCACTGCAGTCTAGTTTGTAAAACATTGCTGTTCATAATATACTAACAATTATAATACATTCCAATGTATAACAGGATATTATAAAGGCTTCGCAGCCTGGCATGAATCAAACAAAGTCACAACACATCAGTGTTATAAAGGCTCTGCAACCTAACCATACATGGTGTAGAATATATGAGCAAATCAGCTCTCTACATACCAAAACTGGTTTACTATCCATGAAAGATAACAGGAATTAAACCTGTTTACAAAATTCATCGAGTGCAATACGACTCAGGACAGCAAACAATGCTCACAAAGCACCACGCCGTGCTTAATTCACAACCATCCACGGTCAAATACAACCCCCACCTGCAACAATAAAACAAAATATGAGATATTATGCATAAGGAAATATAGATATATACATATATACATGCATTAAAGGAAATAAAGTTAAATGATGTGAACACTACCGTGTCTAGAGCGAGAGAGACGATGTTTGAAATTCCCTCTTCATTTATACCTTAAACAGCGCCACCTGTCGGACAAAATTACCTCCCTTGGTAGATTCGCATACCACCAAGGAGAAAAATAGTTTCTAGTTCATTTCTGTTCACCTGAAGAAACAATATATATCACATACCTGGTATGACCTGAGCTGGTGACGAACTGCTACAGAAATATCATCCAGTGAATGTAAAGGTCGATTTTAATGTATATTTTCTTTATCATGTTGCTAAACCAAGACTTGAGTTGGTGACGAACTTCTACAGAAATATCGCCTGGTGAATGTAAGTACGATTTTAATGTATATTTTCTTTATCATGTTGCTAAACCGAGACTTGAGTTGGTGACGAACTGCTACAGAAATATCGCCTTGTGAATGTAAGTACGATTTTAATGTATATTTTCTTTATCATGTTGCTAAACCAAAACTTGAGTTGGTGACGAACTGCTGCAGAAATATCATCCGGTGAATGTAAGGACAATTTTAATGTATATTTTTTTATCAAGTTGCTAAACCAAGACCTTGAGCTTGGTGACGAACTGCTACAGAAATATATCATCCGGTGAATGTAAGTACGATTTTAATGTATATTTTCTTTATCATGTTGCTAAACCAAGACTTGAGTTGGTGACGAACTGCCACAGAAATATCATCCGGTGAATGTAAGTACGATTTTAATGTATATTTTCTTTTATCATGTTGCTAAACTAAGACTTGAGTTGGTGACGAACTGCTTACAGAAATACCGCCTCGTGAATGTAAGTACAATTTTAAATGTATATTATTGGTCATGCTTCAAAAACAAATACTATTGCAGCTGATAGGAAATGCATGGGAACCAGTATGTGAAGGTTTGAGCTTTTATCTGCTGTTATATATAGAACGCATACCTGAAACATTCCGTGACTTTCTTTCTTTTCCCATGTTATATAGCCTAGAATCAGTTCACTTATTAAAATTCAAACACAGATATTTCCAATGTTCTGAGGTTGGTTGAATTGCTATGTTTATGGACTTACAATTTATTCTTACAATACTGCTGAGATAAAAGCACACCGAGGAGACAGACACATTATTCAGGTAATATACGGCCTTATGGCCTCATTTTACAAAGCGCTATAATATACCGTATATATAAATGTCACGTGAGTACAAATTGCTGTGGTACTTATCTAGCAACAAATATTTTTAACACAATGCTACAAACTGCCTGTATAACAAAGCGATTTGGGGAGTTCAATAAATTTTACCATTTTACATTTGTTTCATGGACATGTTTAATATGTGGGAAGATAGTTTTCCTCTCAGATCTTTTTATTTTTATCACAAACCAAAAATACATGAAATTCATTGTGAGTTCTACAATAATCAGCTATTGCTGGTAGAGAGGATTTAAAAGTTTTAACTCGATCCAGTGGTTTCCAAATGTTCTTTAATCTCAAGTTCCAAGCTTTTCTTTATGGCACTTCTTCTAAATTCAATCCAAACAATAAAAAGAATAACAGTAACGTGACAGTGACTAGACAATGTTTAGACAATGACTGAACAGTGGCTGGACAGGTTGAAAACCGTATGTCTTCTGAGCCCACAACACATAATCCTATAACGCTCTTTTAGAAACTTAAAACCACGTGTCTTACATTTCTTCGGTATCTTAAAGCTTCTGCCTCTTTTTACACGGTTTTGTAACTTAAATTCTTTTTGTCGGAGACTTATCGTTGTTGATCAGGTCCGAACCCATAGGACCCCACAAAGAGACAATTAGTCTGTGAGTCTTAGTTAGTGTCACCAATCCTGGAAAGTAACCTCAGACATCAGCTGGCACCTTCAATAAAGTGCAAAGCAAAAATTTACAGTTTTGTACATCTAATCAGATCAGTATCCGGTTGTTTATACCTACTAGTAAAATTGACATTACTGAAATTGTGTCGGGAAAGTCTAAATTTATCAATGGCCATTACCGAATCATTATTTTCTAATGATGTTAAATATGTCTGCACTTCTATAGCTGACTTCTAATGACATAAAAAAGGATTAGGATGAAATACTATTGTGCCAGTTTCGATAATACATATCTTGTACTCGTTGCTTTCTAATGAAAATAGAAATAACCACTACATCACCAAAGTCTTGTGCAATCCAAACAAAAGAATACCCACAAGCAAGCACAAAGCAAAGATCTAACATTTGAAACACAATGTACGAACTGGTCTTGCCATTATCACCAAGAGTTTTAATAAACTTCACAGCATTCATAAGGATACCGTACCATGTTTAGTAATTTACATCAATATTTAACCATGCTAAGGTTGCTGAAAATGAAAAGAAGATGACGCCCAGTATGGTCTAAAATGGCCTTATTAGATTAGACACTGGCCTATTTTAACTGTTACACTTGCAGCTAGATCCTTGACATGACGTATGTCACATGACTGCAACCGTGCAAATCACCTTAACTGGGTAAATTCTTGGCCTCAAGGATGAACCCCCGAAATATTCAAGGACGATTTGAGATGTATATATCTCGTGATCAGAAAAGAATAATCATCCAAGAAGCTATATAAGAAGAGAAAGATCCCCAGCATACAAACAGGAATATTATAACAGCTGTAAAATGTGTATATTTTACCTAAAATTATTCAGATATTTCAAATCAAGTCGATTTTATATCTCTCACATTTTGTTAAAGTATTCATGTTGTAACATACTTGCTACCGGCAACTTTGCATAACTGGATGCTGCTCCATGCTGCCGCCGTTATCGCCCCATGCCGCTCAAAGCCTAGTTTAGTATACACTCCAGTGCTCTGAAACGACTGCTCCGGCCACAAATTTTAATGGTCAAATACTTCACGCCTGTACACGCTGTAATATGAGACAGACGTAGATGTGGATGCTTAACCACGTTCATTACTGGTTATTACTCAACTTTTCCGATAACACAACGGCCAAACAACAATTATAATCTCTAAAAGCCGTTCGCCAAAATTGAAACAATATTTCGAAGGCAACTCAAAGATAGGTAAAGCGTCGCTCCATTTTATCGAAGTTGATGACATCATACAAGCAGAGGCTTCCAGCCATATACAGCACCAGGGTCTGGATTCATACATCAGTCTGATCCTTCTGTCCTTGTGTTTGTGTTAAGGTGCGGTGAGATCCCCGGCTAATTCCCCAATTCTAGGTGCGAAGTATTTTGGTGATAGACCAAGCTTCGGCTTCAATGTTAACAATGAAATCGAAAGATTTTTCTTGGAAACAAACAACAATATTTAACCCCAGCCGCAGGCAGGTTTTAGGAAAGAACATTCCACCAAACGACAACATATTATTTGTTTTGCCCATACGCTTTACTCAGATTTTAAAGACCTCAAAACATCATAATCTCTCCGACACCATCCAAAGCACAAATTATACGCAATATGCAAAGTTTATATATATTAACAATAATGACAATGAGCAAAAACTTGGTGCGAAGGGACACCAGGCTTCGGAACCTGTATGAAATGGGCCAGTGAATATCAGGTAGCAATGCGGATGTCATTAAGGAGTAATGATGCCATGTGGACTTTAGCTGTGTTTTGGCAAATAAAATAGTATTGCAATTATATTGCAATTGATAATATAATAGTGGATATTTGCAAAGCGCCAGTACACCTTCCACCGATGCATTACGTTTCTGATGCATACCCAATTCTGGTATCCATGTTCCGATACATACATTATGATATATTGGGAGCCTAATGTTTGACGGTGAGTGACACTGATTGTACATGCAGAGTCTACCTTCTACATTATTGGAGCCCCAAAACCAAATGTTCGATTTCAACTTGATTTTGAGGGATTGGCGTTGGCCAATACAAAATGTACTGTTAGTAAAGCATACCCCAAAACGCATCATGAAAATAGCACTTACGTATGCAATGAATGAAACACATGATTCATTTTACAAAATACTTTGCTCTGTTTATGAGTACTCAAGGTATTTATGTTTTGAAACATCACAACAAACGCGCCCATCCGTGTAAAATAACAATCGTGCATTTAAATGTTAATATTCACTCCCCGCGCGTAGTGTCAAAGAATACACAATTCACATGCAAATGCACGTGGAAAGCTGGGGATCATATAGTCTCGAGGATGGGTATAAAAGGTTGATCGCCAGCTCGTCGATTATTCACCGGGGATTTTTGAATATTGTTGACGAAACGCAAAATGCCACGTCTAAGTGAAGCCAACCGCCTGTTCGCCATTGGTTTGTTGCTGGCCAGTCTCAACGTGCAGTTGCCTGACGGCATGAATGCGTTCACCCAAGCAACTACTTCACGGCACCCGAGATATCGCTGGCAGAAAAGTGGCAGCAGATGCCCCTCGTAGTATGCACCCTCGAGCGAACACCGCAAGCAGGATCGTTACATCCGGTGCGATCACCTGCGCCATCGAATAAATTTACGGCGACCAGTACCGCCTGACAAATACCTGACAGCGCAGGCTGCACCGCATCCTGTCAGGAACAGGTTGAGAGAGGCTGGTTTACGCCAGAAGACCTTATTTTCTGGCCCCAGCTCGACAAACATTGACTGGATACTGTCTAATGGTGCACCAACGTTCAGGCCTGGAACTCACCGAATTGGCAGACATAGACCTGGTTCAGTGATGAATCACGATTTCTACTAGAACGACGCAAAGGAGAAAAAGCGGCGTACAGGCGCTTGCGTACCCTGCGGTGCAGATCGGCCGACAGTGCCAATACGTGGGGATCGATCACTCGCCGGTGGAGAAGTGATTGCGTGATGATTCAGGGCAACCTGACAGCCCAACGGCACTGTGACAAAAATCCCACGCCAACGCCTCCTTCCATTCATTGATCGCCAGAGTGGAGTTGTTTCAACCTGACAATGCCAGGCCCCACACGTTAACGTCACCACCAGAGATCACTCTCCTCCGTATCCACAACATCAATGTGCTCCCTGGCCCTCGTTAAGATCGTCGGATTCTAAACCAGATCGAAGACCGTCGCCGTTTTGGACAGACGGGTGCGACGCCGCAACCTCAGTCTCCGCAGACACTTCCGCAGCAACTCGCACAGGCACTATAGGAAGAGTGGGCTGCGATTGGGCAAACACGAGATCCTGAGGATTTATTCGTACGATGCCTAGGTAAGTGCCGTAGAAGTTCTGGATGCCCACGGTGGTCACACCCAGGTATCGAGGATGCGCCAGCAAAACGTCCTCCAAGCGGTAACTCAAACTGACTTTCCCTTCTGAGATGGTGGTGCTGCTGACGGATAAGCGTTGTATTCCCAGAGTGCAATTTCGCTATATTTCACCGACTCCATATAAAGCCTACAAGATGTTTCTAAAAATAAACATAAAAATACAGTGCTAAATTCCTTTTATGCGTTTCTTGGAGAGAGTATACGTTATTTTTGTCAAGTACAGTGGAAAATTTCAGCGCGAATGAAAAGCACGTGCGGCTCTTTAAACCTGAAACCAGAGAGATAATCACAAAGCTCATGTATTGTCCGTGGAGTCCCATGGATGTTTTGGTGTGCTGGCACTCCGCCTTTACTTACATCCTCGACTGTGAGTCTTTACAATTTTACGCCTCTTTTGAAGATTATTCCATTACAATGGGCGCTCGACCCTCACACATTGTTGAGAATCGAACCAGGGCGTTTGGCACACGCATGAGCGAATACTTTTAAACCACTAGGGCTACCCCACCACCCTCCCACAAACGGCGTATGCTTGCTGTTCCCATCATAAAATGACGAAGTAGCACGGAGAGAGAGATATGTATCAATAACTTTGACATCTGGAGTAATTGTAAAACAATGTGGGTTTAAATGTCGCATTCTGTCGCTACTTCCGCCGTACGGCAGCGGTCTGTAAATAATCGAGCCCAGACCACACACACACAATCCAGTGATCAAGATCATGAGCTATCGATCTGCGCACTTGGGATACTGATGATATGCCGCGCATGTCGTAGAAGGCCGAACAACCAATCCCGTTAGTCACCCTCTACGACAAGCTGGGTTACCGAAGATCAATTCCAACCCGGATCTTCACGGGTCTTAACCAACATGAACATGTATCTACGTAACTACGTAAATATCCTCAGCAGCGTGAATGACGACCAACACAAAGGCGACTCGTATAATAAGTGAGTGAGTGAGTTTAGTTTTACGCCACACTCAGCAAATATCTTGCCATAATAAACATGGTGCGCTAAAGATTCATTCTTAACAAGAATACAAAGATACAAAAAAAATTGATCTGTTGGATTCATTAACAACCTGTAAACAAGCTTTGTAGGGGAAGATCATTGAATTTAAACGTTGAAAATGAAAAACTGTGGTTGGATTTCCGAAAGCCGTATAACCCAAGAATTCAAAAGACACCAAGCTGTTTTTAAAAAAAAAAAAAAAAAAAAATGAAATATCGCAGTTGAATCAAGATCCGCAAAAACAATGATGCATTTAACGTTGGATATTGGTTGGATAACTGGTCTACCGAGGTGCAATGCTGCATTTGGGGAGTTTCAAAATGTTTCAACAACACCGAGGTAATTTGTATCCGCTCCTTAGCTGCGTGTTCATAGTTTTCGCGAATCACGTAGATCTTCGCCATTTACATCTGAAATGAAACCACCTCCCGACAACAAAACCCCATGAAATGCTGATCTGAATAAATGACAGTATGTATTACTTCTCTGAAGAGATATTTTACAGTCTTTTGGAGACAAATACCATATAACAGTTTAAAAGTTTAAACGATTACAGTCATCTTCGCCTTTAAAGGCCATGTTGCTGAAACGACGAAACAATCGGCCTGGGCCGCAAGGTTAAACAACACAGTCATCTGCCTTTACCGCAGTTATTAAACAAATCACAGTCATCTGCATTAAGCTGCAAGGTTAAACAACACAGTCACCCGCCTTTGGGCCGCAATTTTAAACAACACACCACATCTGCCCAGCCACAAGGTTGAACAAAACAGTCATCTGACTCAGGCCAAAAGGTTAAACAACACAAATAATGCCGCTCTTGTAGCCACAGGATTAAACAACACATTCATCGGCCTCAGGCCATACAATGTTAATCAACATATCCATCTGCCTTAGGCCACAAGGTTAAACAAACACAAGCTTATGCCTTAGACCATAAGGTTAAACGACACAGTCACTCTACCTTGTGGCCACAAGGTTAAACAGCACAGTCTTCTGCCTTAGGCCACAAGCTTCTAACAACAACAGTCATCTGCCTTAGGTCACAAGGTTCAACAACACACAGTCATCTGCCTTAGGCCACAAGCTTAAAACAACACAGTCATCTGCCTTAGCCACAAGTTAAAACACAGTCATCTCTGCCTTAGGCCGCAAGGTTCAACAAATACAGTCATCTGCCTTTTAGGCCACAATAAGGTTCAACAACACAGTCATCTTCGCCCACACAAGCCAAGTTAAATCACATAGTCATCTGCCCTAGGCCAAAGGTTCAACAACACAGTCATCTGCCTTAGGGCCACAAGGTTAAACAACATTAGACTTTCTGCCGTTGGCGGCAAGGTTAAACGACACAGTTTCTAAAATCGTATATTAGCCCTCATGTACCTCGTGACGATAGCTCAGATCACATGACTTGAGGAAATTCCACTAGTCCTTGACGTGTATATCACGTGACCGGACCCTGCACAGCGCCAGCAATAACTACTGATAGCGTCTGCTGCATATCACGTATCTGCTGCATAAAGCATAACAACGACTCACCAAAATATCAGAGACTTTGCAATGTATTGCAGACATGTATAAACTGGGATTACTACTGTTTTATATTTCTATAGTAGACTCCACATAAGTGAAGATTCAGATTTCCGGGTCCTGACAGACAGTGTGTGAGCTGAATGTTGGAGTGTGCATTCGACACTGGCCTTTTTCACTGTTACACTTGGCAACTAGATCCTTGACATGAGGTATGTCACATGATTATAAAACCGCAAGCAAATCACCTAACTGGTAAATCCTTGACGGTGACTTGCACGGATATATCATCTGGTGAATGTAGCTTCATGTAAGTACGCTTTATTATATGCATATACTGAATATGTTTCTAAACGACAGTCTTACGGGTGATGGAAAGTTGAATGGTAACGGTATGCGCATGTTTGAGCTGAAATTTTGTTGCATGTTGGAATGCATATCTGAAACATTCCGTGACATAGATACATTGCCGACAATCACGTCACTATGTTTCTGAGGTTAGTCGAATCGACGAGGCCATATTTATGAACACACAATATCATCATCATCATCAATATCATGCGCGCGCGCAGACGAAAACACGCGCAGTCTATTCATGTACAAAGTTGTTTAGATAAAAGCATAGTTTCGTCCATTTAATTGCAACCTTTCTGACACCCGTTTAGAAGTTGACTTGGGAACACCAAGGGAGCAGCTTAATGAGTTGTGTCCCCTTGGTGAAGGAGTTAGCACTGTGGTGAAGTGACTTAGAGAGCTCCCCGTTTAGGTGCTATCAGATTGGCAATACATATTCATGCTGGAGTCGACAGAAAGTGTAAACAGTTAACCAAATCTTAGCCGTGTTGCAAATACTTGTGTTGTTAAAACTGTCAGGCAATCATAGAAATACAATTCTGATTGTGATGTTGTTAATCAGCCTAATATTTCAAAAATGAACACGAGAAAAAAACATTGTGATTTCCAAAAATTTCCAAAATTGGAAATATGATGTTTCCAAGGCTTATACATTTTGAAAAATTTAGGATGGATTTTACCACTACTTATTTCAGATTCTCCTTTTTCAGAAGGATCCCCTGTGAGTGTATAGACTGTATTCGTCCTCCTATGTGATCAACTAGGAACCAATTCTTTATATTAGCATAACCAGGGAGACTATAAGACGTTGTAGATTATCCCTGGTATAACTTCACTTATCTGCATCCTTGCTGTTCTAGGTGTTGATATTGACTGCCATATTTGCCCTTGGTATGGCTAGCATTTTCCAAAAATACCGTTTTAAGTGTATGTTTTAATTTATTATCCACAGAAGCTAAAAATGGTTTTGACATGTCACGGCATGCATCAACACAAATTACATAGACCTACGTTACATCTTTGATTAAATAAAGTTTACCGGACCCACTCGACTTCCGACTGGACAGGGTTTATTACATGTCATAAAAGTAAAACCCTGCCAGGGAATAATAGGCTTATTGTAGTAGAATGCATCTCTTTGATGGTGTACCCTCTAATTGACACCTCGTAACAAGGGATGGACCGTTTGGGTGGTTTATCATTGCGAAATCAACAGTCAACAGACCATGAATTGTCATTTTAAGACTGTAGGCGAATAGAGAACAACCCGCTTGGGTTTGTGGTCAGAGACGGTGTTATGCAGTTGGTGTATTCACGAAATATCATGAACTTGATAATAGATAATTGTTATGTTGTCCACAATACAACAGTAAGGACTGGAGACAGCATATAGTAGTATAGGTGCTTATATAGGGTCAAATCTATTCTTAGAATTTAGACACTTTTACTGTGTGGACGTGTTACCACTGCTCTGGCATATCATCGATGGATGTGTGTGGACATTACCCACTTGACAACACTGTCGTTGCCGATTGCTGTGCAATCAAGACTGAATGGACTTCATTCCAGAAAAGACTCGATTCGTGTGTAAAGACTGGCCAGTGCAGATGAAACAGAGTCCTGGTCACATGGCTCAGGCAGGATTTGTGTAATTAATTGAGATTGGACGCTTGCAAGTATTTTCAATGTGGTCTCGTTCTCAAGAACTAGGAAGTAGATGATGACCCTGGGTCGAACATGAAAAGTGGTCTCCAGACTGTCCGTATTTGGCCCTGGTGGGGAGTACCTCAGAAACAGGTGGCCCTTGGGGTAGTCATGGGGATTTGCAACCAAGAGTCTGATGTAAAATTTGTCAGTATTGGAAATAAATCAATGTTAAGAGTATGTCTGCATTGGTTGTCAATGTAAAGTCTTTTATATAAGTAGAGGTTTACTCAAATACTAATTCAATTGAGATCCCAACCACGATAAGAACTTGTTTGCTAGAATTATAATGGCTAGGTACGTTGAAACATTATGAACTTTAAGGTTCATGTTAATGTTTCTAGACGTTGAGGAGATTCGACAGGACATCTTAGAAATGAACAGAGAACAGATTCTTGCCGTCAATGGTATTATCATTAGGTTATTAAAGGAAGATAACCAGTGACTCGATATGAAAGGCGTCGTTTCCTGAGGAAATGATAGAAATAACTTTCTAGCGGTGTTACGAAGATTAGTTCACCCCTTTGGACAACAGGCAGTATGTGTGGAAGAGTCTTTTGTCAGTTACATACCTATAGTAGCATTTGTTTTGAAACCACAGTTTGTCAATGCACTTAGAGATGAGGCCATTCAAAATGCCTGGTTGTTAGATACAGCATTGGCTTAGCACATTTGGTACTCAGTCTTAGTTTGTCATTTCGGGGAAGAGCATGTATGACGATCCAAAACATCCTGGCAGTGATGTTGAAAGCTATACCAAGCCCTGAAATGTCAATTAAGATATCTATACATAACATGCCACAAGGGCTATCGAGCTTCATGTAGCGGTGGACCAGTGACAATGACAAATCACTCAAGCCACCCTGTTTTCATCATGAATAATCCACAGTACAAATTCTTTATACCTGATGCCAATAGGACCCGGTTTTACATGCTCCTGGCTGAAGGGAAAGGAGACCCTTATCATTCTATAATACGTGAAGGAGAAAATCTACTATGACGTCTGTGGATCGATACTTTGAAACCGTATGACCCAGAGTGGAAGAAAGATAAACAAAAGAAACCACAGAGCAGCCTAAGAATAATTTTGTTTACTTCTACTCAACAAGTGGTCGAACAGGCCAAGGCTTATTCAGATACAGACGAAAGGGGATCTGAAGCTGGATAAAAGAGTTCCTCCCTGAGTCCCATGAAGAAATGGAAGACGACTTTAGACAAAAACATTTAGACTCGACCACCATGTAGTCAACAACGTCCCCCGCGGTGCTATCGGACTTTTTCCAGAAGGGATGCCATGCTTAGACATCTCAGGAATCAATCAACACAGACGAGCAATGCAGCCACCCTCATCCCCCACCACAAAGCACCTCCACAACCACCACCACCACCACCACCACCACCACAACCACAACCACCACAGACAACACCCACCACCCCCACCCCCACCAACACCACAAGCACCACCACCACCACCACCACCACCACCACAATCACCACAACCACCACAAGCACTCCCCACAACCACAAGCACTTCACCACCACCACCACCACGCCGATGTGCAAGAAAGATGCAAGGCCAACAGGAACAGAATGAACCGCAGGGGACACCAGCGCCATTGTGTCTGAGAATACCCCATCCTGGCAAACACCTTCAAAGCCATCCCCAGCTTACACAACACCCGCGGAGATCCGGATAAGAATTGGTCTTCAGTAACACATGCTTGTGGCAAAAGGGGTCGACAAGTGTCGACTATTAGGATCGGGTGGTCAGGCTTTCTGACTTGGTTGACGCAGGTCATCGTATCCCAACTGGCATGTAGATCGATGCGCATCGATGTTGATCACTGGATTCGATTATTTATTTACAGACCCGCCATACAGCTGGAATATTGCTGAGCGTTGCGCCAAAGAACCAACAAACAAACCAAACAACCAACCATTATATTCGAGACATGTTAACACAGTGCGCCATCTCAAATTTATTTGCGTGACATTTGGCAGACTGTTTGCGGCTTAGATTATCAGTGTCCTTGGTATGTAAACCCGACTCTTTTT
Organism: Haliotis rubra; assembly: GCF_003918875.1. Classification (NCBI taxonomy): domain Eukaryota; kingdom Metazoa; phylum Mollusca; class Gastropoda; order Lepetellida; family Haliotidae; genus Haliotis; species Haliotis rubra. Next base: position 140,322 of record NW_025765288.1, on the reverse strand, counting down.
GTGACACATAACGAAACTTTGTCAGTGGCTTGTGAATGTCTCTTTTTCCATCAATTTCGATTCGGGAAAACACATATTAACGGATGTCAGTGTTCTCACCAATAGGTCACAGACCGCTGTACGCGCAGCTGTTCATACACTGATTAAAGGAGAAATTAGACGCACAAGATGGAGTTTCTTTTCGGGAAATCGACAGACAGTTTGACACGTTTAATGCATGCGTGTACATTCGACACGGGCATATTGTATGTCACGTGACTGAAACTGCGCAGGTATCCATTACTAATAGCACCTGCTGCGTATGGCGTAACTTGAGTAGACTTGAGCTGGTGACGAACTGCTACATGCACACAACTATCGTCTGGTGAATGTAAGTACACTTTTAATGTATATTATTGATTATGTTTCTAAAACAACAACAATTGCAGCTGGTGTGAATTTGCATGGGAACGGTATGTGAAGGTTTGAGCTTTATTTGCTGTTGTATATTAAAGCATACCTGAAACATTCCGTGACTTTCTTTCTTTTCGCATAGTTACACTGGAGTTTTCATACCAATACCACGTGTTTTAATCGTAGAATATAAGTTATTTTAAAGTATGGCTAATTTGACTATAAACGCCAATGGCTGAAGGGATGGTGTAAACCCACCTAGGGTCCATGCAGGTTGCAAAGGTATTGTATGTCCCGATGGTCCCTAGTATGGTGATCTACCTTTAAGTTGTTGGAGATCTATAGCAACTTTTGGTATTCTATTGTCTTTCATATGTAATCTATGTTAGATGTTCATACCAGTTTTACAATTATAACTGTGATATTCTAGTTATCTTTACTGTCCTTCGCCGACATGTTTTACAATGATTATTATGACATTATAACTTCAATAGTCACAATATGGCTGGAATATTGCCGATGTGACTTAAAATCTTAACTCTCGCTCACTCACTCACTCATAGTTACATTGCCGACAGTGAGTTCAGTTATTGAACATCAAAACAGATGTTTCCACAATATTTGGTCTAACTGGGGAGCTACGTTTATGAACACACGCACAGTCTATCCATACACGTTGTTTAGATGAACGCATAGTTCATCAATTCAGAATTTCACTGTTGAGAATAACCACTACTGACAAAGAAAGGCCATATGTACAGCTGTATATCTGCCTTCTAACAAACAAAGAGCTCCGCGTGTGTTTACATACGGACATATGATTACAAGTATTGAATTACAGTTGAAATCTTCTCTGACACTCGTTTAGAGGTGAGGTGAGGTGAAATTGGGTTTAGCGTCGTGCTTGGAGAATATTTCGCTTCAATCTCAGCAGGTTCGTGGAAGTCACCTGGTGTTCCCGAGTCAAGTTCTAAACGAGTGTAACCGCCTCCGTGTTGTAGTGGTTAGAGCGTCCGCCCGGAGAGCGGAAGGTCGGGTTCGATCCCCGTCATACCAAAAAGACGTTAAAATATGGTACTTGATGGTCCCTGCCTGGCGCTCGGCGTTAATGGGTACAACAAGGACTGGTCGCCTCGAGTCAGTATAATGTGTCTGAGTGGGGTATTCATGCTTCACTGCTTCGTGGTATCTCCGTGGGCTAGCACTATAAAACCAGCTTAAGTCTGGGCTAGCACTATAAAACCAGCTTAAGTCTGCTAGTACAAGGAGCCGCACATACACATACACTCGCATGCACGTCGTGATATGAGCGAAATATTCTCAAGCACGATGTTAAACCTCACCTCACATTAATATTTTCATCAATAATCAGAATGGTATACATGTGTGGATACGGGGAGCTAGACAGGTGGTGATAGTAAAAGCAGTGAGCGAATATATGATTTGTCTTTTCTTCAGGCCACCATTCCACAACGGGATTGCATGCAACTTACTATAATTAGAAAACAAAAACTGCATCAACAATGTCCATCAGGATACTCTATTCAGAAATCAGAAGACATCTACGCATTCACAAGGGATTGACAGCTGTACCAGTAAGATACTATGAGGATATTCCTAAAGCATATCGCCCATATGGGAAAACAGGTGACGGAAACTATGGATCAACACTCGGAAAACAAACTGCTCTATATGTCAAACCAGTGCGAAAAACGATTCTCAGATTGGCCAAAACCATTCCCTTTACTGACAAGGACTCGGTCTTCAACATTGCCGACTATGGTGCAGCTGATGGTTCTACTGCCATGGCCATTTTCGGTGAGTTGCTGGCAACTCTGAAAGATCATCATGGTCCCAACACCCAGTTCCAGGTTATTCATGAAGACTTGGAAATGAATGATTTCAATTCCCTCTTCAAACGTATGTCAGGAATCATCCTGATCCACCGGCCCTACCTCCTGGAGATGGACAATGTCTATGTTCTTGCTTCAGGGACAAACTTCTACAAGCAGTGTGTACCTTCAAACTCAATGCATTTCATGATGTCAATGACGTTCTGTCCATTGGTTGTCAAGGACTTCAACCACCTTCAAGGGCTCGATTTACAAAGATGCCAAGAGTAGTAATTGAGGAGACGACTGCACTACACAAGCAAAGCCGAGTTGGACTGGGAGACCTTTTACTGAGAAGAAGTAGAGAACTGAAACGGGGAGGCTTACTTGTCGTAGGTACCTCCGCTGAATTTGAGGACAGAAACACTGGAGAAAATAAACTCCACTATGTATTCCTGTGGGACTACTGAATGGGGTATGGAAGGAATACAGTGAATCAGGTAAAATCTCCAAAGAAGAGTTCGTCAATACAAATATATCCACGTGTTGTCGCACCATGAAGGAGGTGAGAAAACCATTCGATGACAAAACGTCACCTGTTTCAAGGTCTGGATTAACCCTCTTGTCAGCTGAAGCTGTAGTGAACCGTGATGTATTTTACAACAATTGGAGAGAGAAGAAGGACAAAGAAGGAATTGATGAAATGGAGGAGTTTGCCAGGATGTATGTGTCTGCTCACAGGAACTGGGGCAACAGTACTTTCACGAATGGTCTCTCAGATTCCCGATCACTGGAGGAGAAGGAGCAGATAGTTGATGGGTTGTACGATGACGTGAAGGAACGTATTTCAAGGATGAACCCCGAAATATTCAAGGACGATTTGAAGTTTATATATCTCGTGATCAGAAAGGAATAGTCATCCCAGAAGAAAGGAAAATAGGGAACTCATGGAGTCATCTTAACAGGCAGACATGAATAACTGATGACAATGAAACATCATCTAATTTGGTGTGACTATTGGCTAAGAAAACTGTATGAAATAAGCCATTCCGACAGTTTGCTTAAAATGTCAGCGTTTTCATGCCGACGCCGCACAGCAGTAATGATTCCATGTGATGGCGGTTTCTGAGCAAACCAGACAGTCAAGTGATCGATTGATCAGGTTATCCAGTAATTAATTTTAATTGTCACTTTTGTCTGCAAGTGTATAGATTCCGCTGTAAAGAAAAAAAACCATTTCATTCATTGATTTACTCAATTATAACACGCAGCCATCAATAACTTTGGCATCTGAGCAATTATATTATTTGTGTTGTTGACGTCGTTTCTAAACGCCGCACTCAGCAATATTCTAGCTTCATAGCAGCGGTTTGTAATAATTGAGTCTGGATCGGACAATCCAGTGGTCAACATCATGAGCATAACTACCTAATCCCGTCAGTAGCATCTCACGTCAAGCAGGGGTTGCTGAAGACCAATTCTTAATCCTGATCTACACGGTTCACAGAGGAAAAGCTTGAACACCCCACCCAATTAGTCACCTCTCACGACCAGCATGGTCGACCACAAGACAACACTTAGGGTAGACATATCCCTTCTCAGAATCATAAGACGAAGTAATGAAACAAGTGCAGACTTGGAGCCGTCCTTAAGATCTTAAATACAATTGACATCAGATAGCCAAAAAAAAAGACCATTAATTGCTGTTTTTTTAAGTAATAATTAACGGTATACATTGCTTATGAAATATATATTCTACGATACATGTGCTTATAACTCTAACCAATTATCACTTGTAAACAATGTATCACAAAAATCATTGGGAGTAATATGAAGTAAATTTACAAAGACTTATGTAGTTATGTTCTTATTTCAATATATTTTACAAATGATAATCTGTGTCAAATGAATGAAGGAGCTACTAGTGTATACGGGCAGTACTCACGGGCTCAGCACCATCCCAGTGGCACAGTAAGCCAGAAGGATGTAACCCTCACTGAGAGGCATACATCTAGCTACGATATCCCATAATGAAGCCACGTATTGTCAATATTGATATGTAATGCTAGTCGACTATACGTGTGGTATTCCAACTGGCTGAGATCTGTATCCATCATTGTGGAATTTGCTGACTAGCATAGATTTAAACGGAAATATTGTTCTATTATATGTCATGATATTTCTCCCGTCACCTATTTCTATGAAATATTCATGTATTCTGCTACTATGCATTCGTTTTTCCAAAGTAAAATACATTCGCATATTTACACCAGCTACAGTACATCTCGTATTAGTCTAGTATGAACTTATCACATACTTCTAATTGAAACTGGTAATACCGTAATGTAATAACATGTCTCTCAGCACGTCACATGTTACTATGGAATACTCATTTATTCATTATACAAATGGTCACTATATGTTGATTTTTAATGAATCGGGTGTAAAATGATGGATTGTAGGTATTTTGGTAACTAATGAAATAGCATAGGTGTTATTCTAAAATAGATTCATAATGATGAATCACCTATCAACAATCAGCTACCATTATGAGGAAATTTATGAGTTTAGGGTATTTTGATCTTATAGTGAGGGTGTGTAATTAACTAAGGATAAACATGTCTGCCTGTGATTGAATCGATGCACGGGATAATGAGATAACCCTGTTACTGCTTGTGACAGAAAACGGAAGTCTCTCATGTGATAAAGATGTCCTCCGGTGCTAGCCCGTGTCTTGACAACATAGATAAACATTATCTAGTGTGCGTTCAAAACGAAAATGCATTGTATAAATGAGATAACCATGTGTGGAACAGACTTGCCTAGCAAGTTTCAATCGATATTTTAGGGTCTATTTTTAATCATTGTCAAACAGGTAGTTCTACATATTTTTTTCTCATTATTGACCGGACGGAAAAAACATAAATCAATTTTGATTGATAACCTGTCAGTATTGTCCCAATTATCTTGGTGTTCATCATCGATATATTTATTCACACATGGGGATGTGATATTGTACCTGAGATAAAGATTCCTCTAAGACTAAGTGGGAAACGGCAAGAATGAAAGGAGCAGGAGAACAGGTCGACAGAGCTGTAGTGAGTGAGTGCGTTTAGGTTTACGCCACACTTACCAATATTCCAGCTATATGGCGGCAGTCTGTAAATAATCGATTCTGGACCAGACAATCCAGTGACTAACAGCATGGGCATCAATCTGCGCAATTAGCAACATATGACATGTGTCAACCAAGTCAGCGAGGATGACCACCCGATCCCGTTAGTCGCCTCTTACGCCAAGCAAGGGTTACTGAAGGTCAATATTCTAGCCAGGAACTTCACGGGTGATTTTTAACAAGTTTATGATATTGTTTCAGCACTTCTGTAAAAGGCAGCCATGTGATCATGCTCACTCAAGACTTCCAAGTCAGCAATCATAAATATTCAGAAACTGATTCAAGGATACCAAAGCGAAGATGTTGTTTTTCGGGGGCTTTGACAAACAGTTTGAGAAGTCGAATGACCCAGAGTACATGCGACACGGGCCTAGTTTGATTTCTTACACACCCGTGGGTGAGAAACCCATGTGAGAAAACTGGTATCAAACATATATGTCAGATCGATTTCTAATCTCCGTGGTGATGACCTAGGGTCCTGATTAAAATTCATTGAAAAGTTCCTCGTGCTTTAATCAAACAGAAACCTCGTGCCAAACACCTTAACACCTTCCTGTTATTTTCCGACTGCAACATAAACAGGTATTTATACAATAAAACACAATTAGAATCAATATAACACGAATCTAATAATAATAATAATGTGTCCATTTATATAGCGCCAAACTCCACACTAGGTATGCTCATAGCGCTAACAATCAAGGCACAGCACATTATTACCCTGGATAACCCAAGCTGCCTGTTAGGCGCTAGAAGGTTATTTTCTAATTCCTGTTATTAAAACTTTTGACTCTAGTCATGAATTCAAATCGCTCGACCAATCAGCGATAACTGTGCAAACAATTATGTAAATATCGCCGTTATAGAGATAAAGACCGAGATTCTATTCGAATATTCAAAATGTACAACAATGATACTTTTACTGGAAAGATGCGATAAGTGTCATGCATCATCATACAAAAATATCCGACAAGAGAACTTAAGTGCTTGTCCATTGTGAGATCGATTTGCCTCGTGGTTTCTTTGATGAATTGACAAAGATGACATTTTTCACTGACAAACATTGTGATAATTTCGATAAAGATCCACTTCCAGCTCCGAGCTACCATGTGATTCCAATGTTATCTGATTCACTCATGACAATCACAACCAAAACACACTCACGGAAACAACGTACAACAGGGAACGTCAGCGAGGGTTCATGAGTGCAAATGGCGACACACGTCCTTTCGATTCAATCCAACACGTACAGGAACGGTTGATCTACACATAAGTTATTGCTTAAGAAATTGCTCCGACGCGGAATAATGCAAATTTCATGTCCCCTTAACATACAGGATGTAATCAACTCACAGTTCATAGTGGCAACACCGTAACATCAGTAACATTCCTAGTGGCAGTTTCTGGCTCGGGAAAACAGGAAGGCTGTGGCGAAGAAGAAGAGTAGATCCCCCATTGACAGTGAACGTAAGCTCAGCAAAGTCACATTCAAGCACACGGGTTACTCCTAATTACACACACTCAATAATTTTGGATCCGGTGGATGGGAGAACATTGAACATAAACTGGTACACTAGTACGGATCCCAATGTGCAGAGATATCCAAAACAATCTTCCGATGACGACAACCACCAAACGATAATGATGGCGTCACACGCTCAAATATGTTATGTTTTGCAAGAATTAAAATCATCCACACGTACATGGTGACGGTTTGTATTATCATGATCGCCTCCATGACGCGAAAAATGGGAAGAAACATTTTTTGTGTGGAGGGTGACCTTGGGGATGAGTAGTGATTAGGAAGCCAGTTGACGTCGTACATTCATAAACGTTGTTTTTTTGTATTATTGCGCAGCTACGATGAGAAAATATGAAAATTTAATCTATTCGACCATAAAATTGGTGCGATTTTATGGTGTGTAAGAAACAGATTACTGTACTCGTGTCTGTCAGATACCATTAATCTTACAACTCGTTGTTTCAAAATGTAACTTTCGCTCGTTAAGTACGTTTAGAAACAACTCGTTGTAAGATAAATGATATCTGACAGACACACTCGTTTAGTAATCTCTTTAGACACACCAGAAATTCCTTGAAATGTGTCACGTGCGTCGCTTGACACGTGACCTTCACCGAGCAAATATCAATTACTGATAGCGTGTGTCGCATGTCACGTTACTACTACGAGTTGACCTGGTGACGAACTGCTCCATGCACGGAAATATCATCTGGTGAATGTAAGTTCGCTTTTATAGTATGTTATTATGTTTCTAAAATGACAGTCTTACAGGTGATGGGCAGCTGGATGGGAACGGTACGCGAAGGTTTGAGCTTCATTTGTCGTTGTATCTAGTAAATATTAACCTGAGCCCCGAAAGTGAGCCAATAATCAGTATACCCCGACGCGCAGCCGAGGGCTCAGGTTAATATTTTACACATACGCCGAGGAATACGGCCAAGTAAATCGTTGAAACAAGGATTTCGCATTTTATATTTTAAAATTATATCGGTGTCTCTAAAGTTTAATACTTCTAAAATATATTCCGATTTTTCGTTTTCAAGAACACCACCCCACCCCACCCCCAAGCACAAATCTCCCTGCGCTTGCGTTTGGGCGACTGATTTTAGCTATTAGCGGAGACATGAAATAATATCAAATACATTTGAATGCCAGGACGTTGGTCTTATTAGATGGACAAAACCCATTCCATTGAGATTTGTAGAGACACGCTAAAGCTGATAACACAAAAATGTAAAACAGGACTAGACGAAGGAACATTGAACATTAAAACCACTTAATCGAAAACATGTGTAATGAATTGCACGAACGCAACTGAAACCGCGGGCTTTCACGGGCTTCTTTTGCAAGCCACTTTTTTGCAAACCAGACTCTGGAAGTTACAGGGGCGGATGCAGCTTTTTTGACAAAGGGTATGCACACTGTTGAGAAAAGGAGGGCTGCACACTTCTGTTTTCACCCGAGTTTCAATGGTCATTTAACAAACTTTCAGCTCAAAAGGGGTGGGGGTGGGGGGTGGGGTTGTGGTGGGGGTATATTTAGAAACACTGACGTCAGCTTAATATTTCAAAATGAATGTTCAGACAGCATTGTTCAGACAGTGCCCTAAAACGCAATTTCATTCCAAAATCTTGATATAATTGTTCTTGTTCTGATTAATAATCAGCATGTGTTGATAACAGGAGCCTGACAAGGGGGTGATAGTAAAACCTGTTGGTGAATATATGATTTGTTTTGTTATTTTTTTTTTCTACAGGCAATAATTCTACAACAGGATTGCAACGAATCTTTTTGAATAGAAAAACACTGCACCAACAATGTCCACCAGGATACTTTTTCCAACGATAAGAAGATGTCACTGGTTGAACAAGGGATTTGCAGCTGTCCCAGTGAGATACTATGGAGATATTCCACATAATATATCCCCCGTATGGAAAGACAGGTGACGGAAATCATGGATCAACACTCGAAAACAAAATGTTGGATACATCGAACCGGTACGAGAACAGATTCTCAGATTGGCCAAAACCATTCCCTTCACAGACAAGGACTCGGTCTTCAACATTACCGACTATGGTGCAGCTGATGGTTCTACTGCCATGGCCATTTTCGGTGAGTTGTTGGCAACTCTGAAAGATCATCATGGCCCCAAGACCCAGTTCCAGCCGATCTATGAAGACTTGAAGTGAATGATTTCAATTCCCTCTTCAAACGTATGTCAGGAATCATCCCTGATCCGCCGTCCTACCTCCTGAAATGGACAATGTCTATGTTCTTGCGTCAGGTACAAACTTCTACAAGCAGTGTGAACCTTCAAACTCTATCCATTTCATGATGTCAATGGCATCTGTCCATTGGCTGTCGAAGGCTCCTATCTTCAAAGACCCAATTTACAAAGATGCCAAGAGTAGTACTGAGGAGACGACTGCACTAAACAAGCTAGCCGAGTTGGACTGGAAGACCTTTTTACTGAGAAGAAGTAGGGAACTGAAACGGGGAGGCTTACTTGTCGTAGGTACCGTTGCTGAGTTTGAGGACAGAAACACTGGCGAAAATAGATACACTCTGTATTCCCTTGTGGGTCTACTGAATGGGGTATGGAAAGAATACAGTGAATCTGGTAAAATCTCCAAAGATGAGTTCGTCAATACAAATATATCCACGTGTTGTCGCACCATGAAGGAGATGAGAAAACCATTCGATGACAAAACGTCACCAGTTTCCAGGTCAGGATTAACCCTCTTGTCAGCTGAAGCTGTTGTGAACCCTGATGTATTTTACAACAATTGGAGAGAGAAGAAAGAGAATGAAGGAATTGATGATAGGGAGGAGTTTGCCAGGTTGTACGTTTCCGCTCACAGGAACTGGAGCAACAGCACCTTCATGAATGGTCTCTTAGACTCCCGATCACTGGAGGAGGAGGAGCAGATAGTTGATGGGCTGTACGACGAACGTATTTCAAAGATGAACCCCGAAATATTCAAGGACGATGTGAAGTTTATATATCTCGTAATCAGAAAGGAATAGTCATCTCAGAAGAAATGACGTGGAGGAAATCTTAACGGGCAGACATACCTTTCTGATAGCAATGAAACATCAACTAATTTGGTGTGACAATAGACTAAGGGAACTTCATGAAATAGACCCCTGAATATCAGTGTTGACATTTTTTTTCACTGAAAGGATAAACATGTCCTGCCTTATCGGTAGCACCCGCGATTCCCACAGTTGGCTTATAAAGTAAGCATTTACAGCGGACGCCGCCCTGGAGTAATGGTGCCATGTGACGGCAGCTCATAAGAAAATCAGACAGTGAAGTGTTCAATTGACCGGATCGAGTATCCAGTTATTAATTTTTAACTGACACATTTCTTTAGAGGTGCAGAGATTCTGCTGTGTAAGGTAAAGAACAAGTCTTGTATTCATTTCATTTGAACTTTAACACACCTATACATGTACCAATAACTTTGACATCTGATCAAGTGCAGTACTTTTCTTCTTGTCGATGTTTACCACCGCACTCAGCAATATACCAGCTATATGGCGGCGGCCTGTAAGTTATCGAGTCCGTACATGTACAAGACAATCAAGTGATCAACTTTATGATCCTTAATCAATGTGTTATGACATGTCTCAACCAAGTAAATGAACCTGACCTCACGACAAGCATGGGTTGATGAAGATCAATTCTAACCTGGATCTTCACGGGTCACAGAAGAATAGTACTTAACCTCATTCTGGCAATGTTTTATGCAGGTAATTGTAGGTAATTTTGCATTTTGCATCTGACCAATTTGATAATATTTGTTGGTGCTGTCGTTGTTTAACTATGTACTCCGCAATATTCCAGCCATATAGCGGTGGACTGTAAATAAATGAGTGTGGGCCAGACAATTCAGTGATCAACATTATGAGCATCAATCAACATAATTGGGATACGATGGCACGCAACCAAACAAAGAGCGTGACAACCCAATCCTGTTGACGCCTCTCACGACAAGCATCGGCAGCTGAAGACCAATTCTATTCCGGATCTTCACGGGTCACAGATGTAAAGCCAGGAGGAGGGGGGAGATGCATTGTCTCTTCCTGCCTTGTCAGGTGTGATGATGGAACTATCCACATGGGAAAAATATCGCAGCACCTGTGTTTTCCAACCCACACAGAGCCTTTTAAATCTGGAATCATAATTATATGATTTATATGATTTCTGTTCTCATAGCTCTCGACCGCCTCCATGGTGTTGTGGTTAGAGCGTCCGCCCGGAGTGCGGAAGGTCGCGGGTTCGATCCCCGACCGCGTCATACCAAAAGACGTTAAAATATGGTACTTGTTGGTCCCTGCCTGACGCTCGGCATTAATGGGTAAAACAAGGACTGGTCGGCTCGGAGTCAGTATAATGTGTCTGAGTGGGGTATTCATGCTTCACTGCAGCATGTTATCTCCGTGGGCTAGCACTATAAAACCAGCTTAAGCCGCACATACACACACACACGCATGCACGTCGTCATATGAGCGAAATATTCTCAAATACGACGTTAAAACCCAATTTCACCTCACCTCACCTCTCACAGCTCGCTAACCTTGATAATCAATTAATAGAGCGTTAACTCACCTGACCCATACTCTCATTGCTAAGAACGTTATCAATTGATAATCCAACCGTCTCCGGAGGTATGGGAGTGCTATTATTGACATAGGCAGTGGTAGTGGAGGTATGACAGTGCTATTATTGTAATAGGCAGTGGTAGTGGAGGTATGACAGTGCCATTATTGTCATAGGCAGTGGTAGTGGAGGTATGACAGTGCTATTATTGTCATAGGCAGTGGTAGTGGAGGTATGACAGTGCTATTATTGTCATAGGCAGTGGTAGTGGAGGTATGGTAGTGGAGGCATGGTAGTGGAGGTATGCTGTTATTGTCATAGGCAGCGGTAGTGGAGGTATGACAGTGCCATTATTGACATAGGACAGTGGTAGTGGAGGTATGACAGTGGTAGTGGAGGTATGACAGTGCTATTATTGTCATAGGCATGCGGTAGTCATAGGCAGTGGTAGTGGAGGTACAGCGGTACTGGAGGTATGGGAGTGCTGACAGTTATTATTGTCATAGGCAGTGGTAGTGGAGGGAGGTATGACAGTGCTGTTATTGTAATAGGCAGTGGTAGTGGAGGTATGACAGTGCTGTTATTGTCATAGGCAGTGGTAGTGGAGGAATGGGAGTGTTATCATTGTGAGGGTATTATTATTATCACAAGGAGTGGTGGTTGGAGGTATGGTAGCGAGTCTGTTATTGTCATTATGAGACTGGACCTGTTTGATGAACTATTGCAACCCTGATGAATTAACGTGGGTTGGCTTGTCTCTGGTACTGAAAAGTACCATGTGAGTATCGTGCTCTCTCCCTTAGTATGAAACTTAACGTACAAAATGGAATAACAATGCAATATAATTTACGATTTAAAGATAATATATTTAATGTTTTAGCAGATAAAGACCATGAGACCTGTGGTGTATTTTCTGGTGTTGGTGGGCGTGCTGACACCTGCCTCAGTCGGAGTGCCCTTCGCAAATGACGCTGACGACAGGCAAGGACGTACGTACTTACGCCTGTTTCACAATACATGCATTGCACTCACTCACTCACTCAAAATTCACTCAAGCTCTCCCACCAGCCCACTAACTCACTCACTCAAATCTCACTCACCACTCACTCACTTACTCACTCACCCACTCACTCAGTCACTCACTTACTCATCCCCTCCCTCCCTCACTCACTCACCCACCCACCGACCCACTCACTCACTCACCCACTCACTCACTCGCTCCCACACTCCCTCACTCACTCACCCACTCACTAGTACATGTTACATACAGAGAAGGAAGGACCCATGAAGAGAATTAGTTTTGAGTAACCCATGCTTGACGTAAGAGGCGACTAATGGTGTCGGGTGGTCAGGTTCGTTGACTTGGTGGACACATGTCATCATGTTGCAATTGCGTTGATCGATGCTCATTCTGTTGATCACTGGATTGTCTCGTCCAGACTCGATTATTTAGAGACCTCTGCCACATAGCTGAAAGATTGCTAAAGATTGCTAAACAGCAAACCAAACCAAATATCAGATCAAAACGTCATGCAATCGATTTCAGATTCATTGTAATATGTATCATATTTGTGTTTTCAGACGCAGAGCACTCCAGACAGAAACGAGCTGTTTTAACTGCTATTAAGGAAGTTGTCTGCGGCGCCTACACGGCTGTTAAGGAATGTACCGGAGATGGTTGGTGTTTGTGACTTTTTGGATATTGTCTGCAGTGCCATCTCACATTCAAGTACCGCTGTGTCGCTGTTGTGTGGCACAAACGTGGACAAATATGAAAGTACCGTTATGGATGATTATCGACACAGCAGTCACTGAACTCAGAGAGATGCTGAAAGATTTATCATGAAACTTAATAATAATAATAGGCCATTTATATAGCGCCTTTCCACGTCGCAGGGATATGCTCAAAGCGCTTCCTGAGCTCAAGTTAAAACTATATACAGTTGGCAGGTACGTATTATTGGAAGTCACTTGTAGCGAAGAAATAGATGAGTCTTTAGTCGTGTTTTGAATGTACTTAGGGAAGGAGATGATTTTAACTCGATAGGGAAAGAGGACTTGGAGAGGACATTGAACATCTGCCCAAATCATTCTGGGAGAAATTGGCCAATTTCTTCAAAAATATCTGGAGAAGAATCTGAGGGTGGTTTTCTGGGTAGTTTTCATGATAAATACCCGATTTTGATGTAACCTTGAATTTTGTTAGTTTGCATCTCGATGTAGAACACTGTTGTTATGTTTGAGTGATTGAGTGAGATTGGTTTTACGCCGCTTTTAGCAATCACGGTGGGAGACTACCAGTAATGGGCTTTACATATTGTGCCAATGTGGGGAATCGAATACGGGTCTTCATCGTGACGAGTGAACGCTTTAACCACTTGAATGCCCTACTGACCCTGTTGCGCTTGTGTTGATGGAGCTATTTTGGTGTAGTTTTATTTTCAAATTAAAGTGGTATGTTAGAATGATATTCTTACGATTGAAAAATCAAAGGGAACGTCCAGATTTGTAAACTATATATTTTAATAACTTTTGAAAATAATTCGTATCATTCTTCCTACATCTCGTGGTGGCAGATACCTGTGTGTTGGTGGTTTTATGTACCATGTGAATAAGAGAAAGAGAGATTGGATATCTTGGAAGTGCACAGAAAAGAACTGTAACTCCACTGCGTCAACCGTCAATGACATAGTGACGAAGGTGAAAGGCGTCCATAGTCATCCCAATGTCGAAGTAGACATGAAGGTAAGCATTTTCTCAATGCCGAATATCAATTTGTTACAAAGAAAAATATAAATGTAAAATAAATATATCTGTTCCGAAACATGTTTTGCATAATTTACATTTGATATTTGTTCACAGGTGAAGGAAACCCTTGATAACTTGAAAGTGAAAGCAGCATCCACTCTCGCCCCGATGCCTTCCTTTTATGAAGAAGAAATAGGCAGTTTAAGAAAAGGTTCCTGGACTGATGACACCAAAGCCCTAGTTTCATGAATGCCAACATTTGATAGTAGCAGGAACCTCCTCTACCGTGCCAGAAGAGCCGTCCTGCCTCGACTTCCCAGCAGACGAGACGACCATGTCATCCCAGAAGATTTCCAGAAGACCGAATCTGGTGAGGATTTCCTCCTGGTAGACGATGGAACTGCCAAGCGCATCCTCGGCTTTACCACATCCGACAACCTTCATCATCTAAGTGCGGCTGAGACGATCTTTTGCGATGGAACATTCTACGTGACACCTGGCATTTTTCACCAACTGTACACGATCCATGCCATGATTGATGGACACATGTTTCCCCTGGTGTTTTTCTTTTACCAGATAAGAGAGAGGAAACATACACGAGAATGTTTAGACTTTTGTGCGATGCCTGCGCGACGAGGGGCTATTTGATGGAACCGCAAAAGATTCCGGTAATCCTATCCTATAATAGATTTGTGAAAAATTCTAACAATTTCTACATAGCAGTTGAGTGTTGTAAAGTGCTTATTTATAAAATGAGGGTGACCTCCATAGACCACAGTGGAACCACCATGATTCTGATGGCCCGCGCACCAACAACCATTCAGAAGATTGGTGGGGAAGGCGCACCCCAATATCTTTGAAATGATTAAGTTTCTTGCAAAGGAGCAGCACACTGGAAGTCCGCCTGTTGCAGTTCGGCGGTGGACAAAACGTCCCTTCAAGAAAAAGAAGAACAGGGATTTGGAACGTCGCCTGGACGTCCTAAAACATGATCTTAGGAATGGCCTCATCAACACCAGAGATTTTGCAGATGCTGCATCTCACCTGCTTCATGTGGGATGATTTCGAATCAGAAATGAAATGGACGAAATATAATACTTTTCTCCTGTTGTCTGTGCTTTCAACTGCATAATCCGGATTATCACCTTGTGTAAACACTGGATTATCTCTGTCTTTTTTAAACCCCTGTTGATTGGTATAATGTCAAATGGACAGGACGTCGGCCTTTTTCCTTACCTGAACCATGACATGTCACCCAAAGGTCGACGTCCTTTACAGACCGCCGCCATACAGCTGGAACATTGCTGAGCGTTGCGTCAACCAACCATTATGTCTCGAGATATGTTAACACAGTGCGCCATCTCAAATTTAATTGCGTGACATTTGGCACACTGTTTGCGGCTTAGATTATCAGTGTCCTTGGTATGTAAACCCGACTCTTTTTGGGACACATAACGAAAGTTTGTCAGTGGTGAATGTCTCCTTTCCATCAATTTCGATTCGGGAAAACCCATATTAACGGATGTCAGTGTTCTCACCAATATGTCACAGACTTCGCTGTACACGCAGATGTTCATACACTGATTAAAGGAGAAATTAGACGCACAAGATGGAGTTTCTTTTCGGGAAATCGACAAACAGTTTGACACGTTTAATGCTGGAGTGTACATTCGACACGGGCATATTGTCACAGATAAAGGTGTAACTCGTTGACATGAAAATTGTATATGGCATTCTAAAATCTTTTTATACGTTTAATCCACTTCCTTATGATTTATTTTTTAAGATATTTGATACAAAAATTAGTCCGATTCTTTTAAATGGAGCTGAAATATGAGGAGTTGATAACTTCAAAGAAGTCGAAGTTGTACATATGTTTTGTTGTAAACGGTTTTTAAATGTCAAACAGTCGACTTCGAACCATGTAGTTAGGGGAGACTGTGGCCGTTATCCAATGTATATATGTATATATAAAAAGTTGTTAAATATTGGTGTAAAATATGTAAAATACACGCTTTCAGATTTGTAAAGAAATGTTATAACATGTTAGTTTTAGACTCTGTAAATGGTAAAACAAACTAGGCATCAACAAATAAGAATATTCTTTACTCTCTTGGATTTGTGGGAAGAGCAGCAAAATTTATGTAATGTCGATAAATTCATATCAGAATTTGTTTTTAGATTAAGAGCAAGTTATGAACAAGAATGGCACACATAGCTTTACAATAGTCCTAAATTTTCACTTTATTCTTGTTTTAAAATCTCATTTAATGTTGAATTTTACATAAAAGATTTATCAATTTCAAAATTCAGATCGGCCTTGCTAAATTCAGATGTTCTTCACACTGCCTGCAAATTGAAACCGGTCGATATATTAATCAACCCAGATCAAATAGATTATGTTTTGTATGTAAAGATAACTTTATTGAAAATGAATTTAATTTTATTTTGGTATGTAATTGTTATCAAAATCTGAGATGTTTGTATTTACCACATAACTTTTATTCGAATCCCACTATTCATAAGTTTAATATGCTCATGTCAACTGGCAATCTATATATTGTAAAAAAACTAGCTATTTATAAACACAATGCAATGAAACTTAGAGATTCACTTCTATGCCAATGATATCATATTTCCTTTTGTATACTTTGTAAATTAACTTATTGTCTTCTGAACTATATTTGCACATATGTACTGCTCTGAAATCCTGAAGTGTAGCCTGGGCCTATGGCCTCCACTACAAAGAAAATAAAGATTGATTGGACATGTGTGTAACGTGACTCAAACTGCGCAGGTATCCATTACTAATAGCATCTGCTGCATATGGCGTAACTTGAGTAGACTTGAGCTGGTGACGAACTGCTACATGCACGGAAATATCGTCTGGTGAATGTAAGTACGCTTTTAATCTATATTATTGATTATGTTTCTAAAACAACAACAATTGCAGCTGGTGTGAATTTGCATGGGAACAGTATGTGAAGGTTTGAGCTTTATTTGCAGTTGTATATGAATGCATACCTGAGACATTCAGTAATTCTTTCTTTTCGCATAGTTACACTGGAATGTTTCATACCAATACCGCGTGTTTTTAATCGTAGAATATGTGTTATTTTAAAGTATGGCTAATTTGGACTATAAACGTAAATGGCCGAAGGGATGGTGTAAACCCAGCAAGGGTCCATGCAGGTTGCAAAGGTATTGTATGTCTCGATGGTCCCTAGTATGGTGATCTACCTTAAGTTGTTGGCGATCTATAGCAACTTTTGGTATTCTATTGTCTTTCATATGTAATCTATTTTAGATGTTCATACCAGTTTTACAATTATATCTGTGATATTCTAGTTATCTTTACTGTCCTTCGCCGACATGTTTTATAATGATTATTATGACATTATAACTTTAATAGTCACAATATGGCTGGAATATTGCCGATGTGTCTTAAAATCTTAACTCGCTCACTCACTCACTCCATAGTTACATTGCCGACAGTGAGTTCAGTTATTGAACATCAAAAACAGATGTTTCCACAATATTTGGTCTAACTGGGGAGCTACGTTTATGAACACACGCACAGTCTATCCATACAATTTTGTTTAGATGAACGCATAGTTCATCAATTCAGAATTTCACTGTTGAGAATAACCACTACTGACAAAGAAAGGCCATATGTACAGCTGTTTATCTGCCTTCTAACAAACAAAGAGCTCCGCGTGTGTTTACACACGGACATATGAACACTGTTGCCACCAGACACTCACCATGTAGTCACAATTGTGTAAGTGTAAACTCGTTACAAAATTGATAACAATGTTATTGTTTTCCAAGTCCAGGAGATATATAAAACAGGTAGAATACAACTCCAAACTGTTTCGTTGAGCTAGAATTGAGGCAGTGTTGAGTCTGAACCATCATGTCAATCACATACTGTGCGGTACCACTGCTGACTGACACCAAACTGTTTGGCTCGTACTGAAATCTTAAGTGCTGATTAAGATAATGAAATTGTGTGACGGAAGCTTTAATGGCATACAGCCATCTCTGTATATTAATATACACAATGGTATTCTGATCACGTGATTGTCATTTTATGCCTTAGCAGCTTGTTCTGATGGTAAATTTGATTGAATTTCAGCTAGGGGTTTAGATGGGTCTTGGATTAACAAAGTTAATTGCGTCATGTGCTGTTAAAATGTTAAATATTGTTTACACAGGTATAACTACTTTGCATTGGTCAGCATACTATTATGGTAAGGATCAGGCGTACACGTGCATGCTCTGCTTAACATCGTTAAAATATGCAAAGAGACAGTATATGGCGCTTTCCAATGGGCAATCGAGCGCGAAAAGTGTGTATGGGTATTGGATTACGTTTCCTCCAGTTGAAATCTTTCTGACACTCGTTTAGAGGTGAGGTGAGGTGAAATTGGGTTTAACGTCGTGCTTGAGAATATTTCGCTCATATGACGACGTGCATGCGAGTGTATGGGTATGTGCGGCTCCTTGTACTAGCCCAGACTGAAGAAGGTTTTATAGTGATAGCTCACTGAGACATCATGCCGCAGTGCATGACATATTATACTGACTCCGAGCCGACCAGTCCTTGTTGTACCCATTAATGCTGAGCGCCAGGCAGGGACCATCAAGTACCATATTTAATGTCTTTTGGTATGACGCGGTCGGGGATCGAACCCGCGACCTTCTGCTCTCTGGGCTGATGCTCTAACCACTACACCACGGAGGCACTTGACTCGGGAACACCAGGTGACTTCACACGAACCTGCTGAGATTGGCAGTTGCCCAACACACGCCAAGGTGCATGGTACATGTACATGTTTCTTGTGTGCACACAGCAGAAACATGAGTTGTGTCCCTTGCGTAAGGGAGTTAGCACTGTAATGAAGTGACATAGAGTGCTCCTTGTTCAGGTGTTATCAGATTGCAATACATATTTGCTTGAGTCGACATAAAGTGTAAACAGTTGACCAAATCTTAGCCGTGCGTTGCAAATGCCTGTATTGTTCAAACTGTTTGTCAATCATAGAAATTCAACTTTGACTGTGATGCTGTTAATCAGTTTAATATTTAAAATGAATGTTTTCATCAATCAGTGCCCCTAAACGCAATTTTGAGGCCCATTTCTAGTGTCCCCCGCCGTGATGTTGCTGGAATAATGCTAAAAGCGGCGTAAATCAAATTCAGTCAAGCAGTCAGTCTTGTTGTTTTTAATCATAATATTCTCATCGACCGCCTCCATGGTGTAGTGGTTAGAGCGTCCGCCCGGAGAGCGGAACGTCGCGGGTTCGATCGCGTCATACCAAAAGACGTTAAAATATGGTACTTGATAGTCCCTGCCTGGCGCTCGGCATTAATGAGTTCAACAAGGACTGGTCCGCTCGGAGTCAGTATAATGTGTCTGAGTGGGGTATTCATGCTTCACTGCGGCATGGTATCTCCGTTGGGCTAGCACTATAAAACCAGCTTCAGTCTGGGCTAGTACAAGGAGCCGCACATACCCATACACACGCATGCACGTCGCCATATGAGCGAAATATTCTCAAGCACGACGGTAAACCTCACCTCACATTAATATACTCATCAATAATCAGAATGGTATAAATGTGTTGATACGTGGAGCTAGAGAGGTGGTGATAGTAAAACCAGTGAGTGAATATATGATTTGTCTTTTCTTCAGGCCACCATTCCACAACAGGATTGCATGCGACCTCTATAATTAGAAAACAAAAACTGCATCAACTGCATGTCCACCAGGATACTCTATTCAGAAATCAGAAGACATCTACGCATTCACAAGGGATTGACAGCTGTACCAGTGAGATACTATGAAGATATTCCTAAAGCATATCGCCCATATGGGAAAACAGGTGACGGAAATTATGGATCAACACTCGGAAAACAAAATGTTCTAAATGTCGAACCAGTGCGAGAAACGATTCTCAGATTAACCAAAACCATTCCCTTCACTGACAAGGACTCGGTCTTCAACATTGCCGACTACGGTGCAGCTGATGGTTCTACTTCCATGGCTTTGTTCCGTGAGTTGTTGGTAACTCTGAAAGATCATCATGGTCCCAACACCCAGTTCCAGGTTATTTATGAAGACTTGGAAATAAATGATTTCAATTCCCTTCAAACGTATGTCAGGAATCATCCCCGATCCGCCGTCCTACCTCCTGAAATGGACAATGTCTATGTTCTTGCTTCAGGGACAAACTTCTACAAGCAGTGTGTACCTACAAACTCAATGCATTTCATGATGTCAATGACGTCTGTCCATTGGTTGTCAAGGACTTCAACCACCTTCAAGGACTCGATTTTCAAAGATGCCAAGAGTAGTACTGAGGAGACGGCTGCACTACACAAGCAAGCGGAGTTGGACTGGAAGACCTTTTTACTGAGAAGAAGTAGAGAACTGAAACGAGGAGGCTTACTTGTCGTAGGTACCTGCGCTGAGTTCGAAGGCAAAAACACTGGAGAAAATAGATACACTCAGTATTCCATGGTTGGACAACTGAATGATGTATGGAAGAAATACAGTGAATCTGGTAAAATCTCCAAAGATGAGTTCGTCAATACAAACATATCCGCTTGTTATCGCACCATGAAGGAGTTGAGAAAACCATTCGATGACAAAACGTCACCAGTTTCCAGGTCTGGATTAACCCTCTTGTCAGCTGAAGCTGTTGTGAACCCTGACGTATTTTACAACAATTGGAGAGAGAAGAAGGACAAAGAAGGAATTGATGAAAGGGAGGAGTTTGCCAGGATGTACGTGTCTGCTCACAGGAACTGGAGCAACAGTACTTTCATGAATGGTCTCTCAGATTCCCGATCACTGGAGGAGAGGGGCAGATAGTTGATGGAGTGTACGACGATGTGAAGAAACGTTTTTCAAGGATGAACCCCGAAATATTCAAGGACGATGGCAAGTTTATATATATCGTGGTCAGGAAGGAATAGTCATCTCAGAAGAAAGGAAAATAGGGAAGACATGGAGTCATCTTAACAGGCAGACATGAATAACTGATAACAATGAAACATCAACTAATTTGGTGTGACTATTGGCTAAGAGAACTGTATGAAATAGGCCATTCCTACAGTTTGCTTAAAACTTAAGCGTTTACATGCCGACGCCGCACAACAGTAATGATTTCATGTGATGGCAGTTTCTGAGCAAACCAGACAGTCAAGTGATCGATTGATCAGGTTATCCAGTAATTAATTTTAATTGTTACTTTTGTCTGCAAGTGTATAGATTCCGCTGTAAAGAAAAACAACATTTTATTCATTGATTTACTCAATGATAACACACAGCCATCAATAACTTTGGCATCTGAGCAATTGTATTATTTGTGTTGTTGACGTCGTTTCTAAACGCCGCACTCAGCAATATTCTAGCTTCATAGCAGCGGTTTGTAAATAATTGAGTCTGGATCGGACAATCCAGTGGTCAACATCTTGAGCATAACTACCTAATCCCGTCAGTAGCATCTCACGTCAAGCAGGTGTTGCTGAAGACCAATTCTAATCCAGATCTACATGGGTCACAGGGGAAAAGCTTGTACGCCCTACCCAATTAGTCACCTCTCACGACTAGCATGGTCGACCACGAGACAACACTTAGGGTAGACACATCCCTTCTCAGAATCATAAGACGAAGTAATGAAAGAAGAGCAGCCTTGGAACCATCCTTAAGATCTTAAATACAATTGACATCAGATAGCCAAAAAACCCACCATTAATTGCTGTTTAAGTAAAAATTAACAGTATACATTGCTTATGAAATATATATTCTACGATACATGTGCTTATAACTCTAACCAATTATCACTTGTAAACAATGTATCACAAACATCATTGGGACTAATATGAAGTAAATTTACAAAGACAAATGTACTTATGTTATTATTTCAATATATTTTACGAATAATAATCTGTATAAAATGAATGAAGGAGCTACTAGTGTATACGGGCAGTACTGACAGCACCATCCCATTTGCACAGTAAGGCTGAGGCTGTCAATCTCACTGAGAGGCATACATCTAGCTACGACATCCCATAATGAAGCCACGTATTGTCCATATCTTTATGTAATGCTAGTATGATTGCTTCATTACCAACGAAGCATCATCGAACAAAAATTAGTTAGCGTCATTTTTCAGATTTTCCTATCCAGGTCGTTAGTGTAGATATGAATAACATGATGCAACTTGCTACTTTAAAGTGATGACTAATATATCATGAACATAAACTTCCCGGAGTCTTCAAAAAATATATTCAGTCATGGCTTTTCAGTTAGTGAAGTGGGTTTTCTAAGAATTAAACACGTTTTCAGGCCCTGACAACTACTACGATATGTTCCATTGTCAAGTATTTCAAAGACTAAAGCAGTAGTTCCAAAATCGTTTATGTTCGATTATGAGAAAATGTGATCGATTGCTTGGTCGTTTGGTCACTGCGACCAATCTTCGATTATTTCAATTAATCGGAACACCACTAAATGCTAGTCGACTGTACGAGTGGTATGCCAACTGGCTGAAATCTGCTTCCATCATTGTGGAATTTGCTGATTAGCATAGATTTAAACGGAAATATTGTTCTATTATATGTCATGATATTTCTCCCGTCACCTATTTCTATGAAATACTCATGTATTCTGCTACTATGCATTCTATTTTCCAAAGTAAAATACATACGCATATTTACACCAGCTACAGTACATTCGTATTAGTCTAGTATGAACTTATCACATACTTCTAATTAAAACTGGTAATACCGTAATGAAAGATCTATGTATCTCAGCACGTCACAGGTTACTATGAAATACTCATTAATCATTATACAAATGATCACTATATGTTGTTTTTAATGAATCGGGTGTAAAATGACGTATTGTAGGTATTTTGGTAACTAATGAAATAGTAGAGGAGTAGTATACACAATGGGGCTACGGGACCAGGTCCCCAAAAGGGCTCAATTTTTACTTTGGATGCAATGCTGAATATCAAGTTAAGTGTATCAAACTGTTTTAAAAATATTTGTCGAGTTCACTGAAAAAGTGATAATATGTATGTCAAATTTATATCCTGGTAATAGAGAACTTATTGAGATATTTATTCTTTACATAAGGCCAACATTTTTAAGAGTAAAACCTGTCTACGATGAACAGTAAAAACTCTAGAGTATCACAGATATGAATATAAAACTAGCATGTAAAACCAAAACATGCAAGAAGACAATACAATATAAACTCAGGCTATAGACCACCGACAACTAAAGGGCGATCGCCATACTAGGGTTCATGGGGACGTACAGTACATTTGCTTCCTGCATGGACCCAAGCTGGATTTACACCATCCTTCAGCCGTTAGCAGCGAAGATTGATCTAGCCAAAGAGTGAAAAAGACACTTATTCTACGATTAAATATAGTGGAGAATTTGAATTTACTTTGAATGTTTGTGGACTTAGGTACCCTCTCAGGAGGGCAATACTTTTACAGTACTTTAAACCTATTTGAGGATACAGCCACTAACAATCTGAGTTACTAATTAACACTTCCAATCATAAAATATTTACCTATTTACAAATCATTTAACAAATCTAATTGTTTTAAAAATGCAATAATTAAATGAGAACTGATGTGGTATGACTTGGTCGATGTAGCAAACCACTGTGATGCCGCCTCCTCTCCCTGGGCCAAGGTTCTGGAACATCACAGGACCCACTCTCTAGTTCAGGCCTATACCACCACATACCATGGTGCTTGCACCTCCCCGTGAGTCTCTTTCCATAACACATTGGTCTGAGTAATGCTGGCCACGTCGTCGCCATATTCTTGTTCTGCCATCTGCAGTTGATACGCACTACCGACTGTCATCTGTGAACAGAACAGTTCTCCATTGCCTGTATCGCCAGCTTTAGTGTTGTAGGGCAAACTGTAGACGTTCACGCCGATGACGAGGGATGAGGATAGGTCCACGGTAAGATCTACGTCAATGGAGGTTCCCGCTGTTAAGACGTCGGCGTACTGTATCAGTACTGATTGGTCTTCCGTGTGTTCCCACTGTCTCCGTGCTGTTTCGGATGCCTGCATGAAGGGATTATGTACATGCTGTCGCACAACATGGCGGTCTTGTCGTTTGGTCAACCTTGGTCTGTCAGTACGGGGGCGATCATTTGTGGTGTTGGTGGCCCGGAAACGTTGCTGCAGCCTGTAGATGGTCCGCACGTTGACCTGGAAGTGATTGGTAACGGCTTGTGCAGAGTGGCCAGCTTTAAGTCTTCCTAGCGCCTGGTTCCCTGAGCTGTCGTGTGAAGGGGCATCCTGCTTACGTTGTAATGTGAATGTTTCAACCAGGTTTGGGGGTACATTTTATAGGGCTGGTCCTTGTGAACAGCACGTGCAGCATGAGTTCCATGAAAAACATGGAGAACACTGTACCATCTCCGAGATCAGGTTGCGTTTTGAAACCATGTCCTGGGTTCCATTCTGAGTTTGGGAAGGAATGTCTTTGCTCAGGTAAAGTTGGAGATGTTTAAAACATTAAATGAGTTTACAGTTATCCGTTTCTGCGAAGGAAAATTCCAAACTTTGCTGCTTAGTATATCACGTATCATTTTGTTATTGTATTGGTGATTGTCTTTCGTTTAGTTGTGTTTATATTGTCTCTTCTCTTGTTTTGCTATATATCCTTTTTCGTGATGCAAATGCAAATTTTGTATTGCTAATTATCAGTTGAAGGCCCAGTCTTTCCAGAGCAGGTTCTATGAACGACAGCTGCATCGTATAAGTTTGTCGACAGCATGTAAAAAGATTAATGGTACATCGTATTCATATATGTTGACAGTTCTTATATAAGATGGACAGTCCATCATAATATGTTGACAGCATCAACAGAAGATGACAGTAGGGGTATACGATAAACGGATACATGAGCATTAACAAGCTATGTTTAGGAATACTCGGAAGTTATATAAAGAAATATGTTTATTAAACCAGCAATAAATGACAGGAATATAAATATATTAGCACAAACATTCAGAGGAAAAGGTAAGCCACTCCTAGCAACGCCTGATGAACAGTTTTGACTGAAAGTAATCAACACACGTTGTCAGGTGGATGCTTTAATCAACCTGTATTGTTACAGACATCTTGCCAGTGTTACTTGGCAGGGAGACAGACCAGTTAGCATAACGTTTCAGAGCGACTTTCCAGATGTGGATGAGGTACAGTATCTAACACATGTATCTACAATTCTATATTCGCATATGTACTGTGGGGCCACAGGCCTAGCATACAAAGCAGAAGCTGGAAACAACGTAATGTACTGTCTAGTGAACACTGCATGATAAACATTGAAAAGTTTCATAGGACATTAAAATAAGATGAACATATTAAGGATACGAATTCTTGGAATGTTTGCTTAAACTAAAAAAGCCTTTTTCAGATATTTTCTTTTTAAATCATTATATTTACAGCAGACAAACAAGTGCTAAGCATATTCAACTGCATTTAAAATACATTGTGCACATGGTTTCCTTTCACAGTGTGATGGTTTCCTAATTCCATCAATAATCTATGTGTACTGTAATGAAGTTGTAATACAGCTACTTTATATGTTCAACGATATACTTCAAAAGGGTATGTCTCTGCACACATGTGAAATTTAAAGTTTATAGTAATTACACTTAACAAGAGAGTCTAAGATAGAAAGGATTCTTTTTGCAAATACATGTCGTTTTGAGTTGGATGGTCAGGAACACAGTGATGCCATGCATATCTGCACATTACTTTGATAAACATTTGTCATTGTAGACTCAATTCTGCGCGCCATGGCTTTCATATAATAACATAATATATAACAACATATAACAAATTGCAATAATTTCTTGGCAAGTTATTACATGTCATCTTTAATATTTCCTTCGGATATTTAAGAATTATTGCATAACGAAAAAATATATAGGGACTCTCCCACATTAACCGTAAATTATGACATTTCAGTGAGTGACTGAGTGAGTTAAGATTTATCGTCACATCGGCAATATTTCAGCCATATCGTGACGAGATAACGTTTTGCAGCAATAAAAAAAATATTAAATATATTTCAAGGTTATAAAATCTGTTTCGTGACAACACAATATAAAAATACGGGCTATAGATAGCCAACAACCGACGGTAGATCACCATACTAGCTATATAGGGACCATGGGGACTTACAGTACCTTTGCTACCCGCATGGACTCGAGACGGATTGATATTATGCCTTCAGCAGCTGCTGATTGTATGACAATTGAGCAAAAATGCTACCTTTTAAAAGGTTAGCAAGTTTAAATGTACTCTGAGTCCCTCTAGACTTACGGGCGTATAACATTTGAAGTATATGGTGAGGTGAGGTGAAACTGGGTTAACGTCGTGCTTGAGAATATTTCGCTCATATGACGACGTGCATGCGTGTGTATGTGTATGTGCGGCTGCTTGTACTAGCCCAGACTAAAGCTGGTTTTATAGTGCTAGCCCACTGAGATACCATGCCGCAGTGAAGCATGAATACCCGACTCAGACACATTATACTGACTCCTAGCGGACCAGTCATTGTTGTACCCATTAATGCCGAGCGCCAGGCAGGGACCAACAAGTACCATATTTTAACGTCTTTTGGTTTGACGTGGGCGGACGCTCTAACCACTACACCACGGAGGCGGTCTTGAAGTATATGGTTTGATATCACTGTTGTTTACAAGCAGATATACATTACAACTTAAACAGCTTTCACTTCATACAGAAACAAGTTGCTAAGTCATGTAATAGACGAGGACAGATTTTAGTATCAAATATTTTGAAAAAAATGCGTTGTGTGAAAGATACGTTATGTGTAAAATTGTGTAAAATTCCAACAAATATTTTAACTTCCTTTGCTGAGTTACTAGTATGTTTATTCAGTGATGATGTCTTTGTAAATGCAAAATTCAATGCATCTGTAAGACGTAACAGTATCCAATATCATTCCTTCAAAAAGCTATTTTTCTTTTCTTGATGGCTTACTTTCCTTGCTAAACACAAACACTCTGGGGTTTCTAACTTAGTTTCCAATTTGCATAATATAATTCTAAACAATAAATCAAATATTGCAAACATTTTATGCTAGTCGACTACATAGAAATACCGTCAGCAAATAGTGAGTTAGATATGATAAAAACGTTTCAGGGTGAAGCTGAACACCACCATCACAGCTGTTTAATTTGTTAAGCTTATTCATGAATGAAAAATAAACAGAATACAATGGAGCGTGGAACACACCCTTGGCGAACACTAGTATGATAAGTACATGCATCAGTATAGTTACAATTCATCTTAACGCATGATTGCATCCTTTCATAAATACTGAACATCAGTTTCCTCATTTCGTTGGCAACACAATGTGAACCAAATAAAAGCCACAGAATCTGAAAAGGAACTGCAAATAACTTTCCTCCTTCCGATTTATAATATAATAATACTATGTATCACAAACATGTCATCATTTGCCGAACGTATAAACCCAACTTGCCTCTGCAGTTTTATCTCGAGACTCATACCAGTACACTAAATGCCCGTTGATGATTGAAATTTGCTAAATATACTAGAAACTTTAATGCCTGTGTGATTGTTTACATCATTTGTAGATCCCTTTTAATGAAGTGGATTAACAAATTCCCAGGCACCAGTTTTGGGAAGAATCTGAAATCGTAACGTAAACTACTTTCATAAATGACACGGTGATAACGAACTAAAGGATAATAACGAACTATTTTATTGGCCCCGGTCAAATTTTAGTCAAATGCGTGTAACAAACTATAGTAGTATACTGTAAATAGGTATTACTGGTATAGTAGGTTTTTTAAAGAAAACATTTTACAAATTCTATAACAGACCAGTCCATATCAGGACGTTAATTCTTTCTCAACTTTATAATAACAGACTTCATCTCGGTTATTGGAAGATCTACAATGTCAGTGACTAAATCATCATCACTATCAAATTACGTATTCCACTGTGTGTCAACAGGAATGTGCTTATTTGTTAAAGGGCGATGCAAATATTCAAACCATTCTTGTATTTCTATGTTGTTACCTCAGACGTTCCAACTTTAGGTTTTAAGTGTATCCCACAAAATATTTCGAGCATCTCTCTGTTTTATCAAAACAATTTGGGAGTGTTCCTAGAAGTATCTTTGTACACTTTTCTTGCTTTAATGCACGCAGGTAGTAATTCATATTCCCAGTCAATTTGCTTTGTATTGTTATAGGATTTTACTTCCCTCTCATGGTTTCTACGAACATTTGAATTAATGATTATACTCTTGTCAAAAAATGATAAAATAATGCGGTAAATCTATCACATAGAAAATGATAACAGGTTTCCTGGAAACGACAAAACCAGTGTTAAATGGAAACTACATAATGCACATCATTTCATTGAGAACTGTTGTAGAAAACGAATGAATAGTAACATGGTATGACTATGTACAGAAGTAACAATGTGTGGATGAACAACTTTATTGCAGTGAGTGCGACGATTCGATGTAGGTAATAAAGAGGTTGATCATATTTTTACATTGTTATCCCTCCTTACTGCTCTAACTTCTAGGCGCCCCTTAACGACAGTATGTACAAGAAAGAACGACAAACGGTGAACAATGATAACAATGTAATGTATGTTATTGCACTAGAAAATGTTGTAGAAAATGCATAAAAACGACCTCAAAACACGTATCGTATTGTGCCGAGGTCAGTGCATTCACTGACATAAGGACATGAGCATATACACGTAAAGAGAGGTAGTCACTTAAGACACAATCTGACAAACTAATACGTCACTGTGAGACGTCCTGTTGGATTTTGGTTTGAACCACCCAGCGTACTTATCTAACTCACTCAGCCATAGCGGTTTCCACGTAAAACTGGTCATGGGCGCCATGCCATTTTACCCTTCTCAGAAGGAAGAGTACACAAAATACGTGATTTTTGTGGAAGCAGCGATGGCTTGGGTGGGTCAGATCGACTCTCAGAGGTTTTCGACGAATCATGTATGGGGCTCAAACGAGTACGATCTGTAATCCCAAATTTATCATATGTTAGAAATGATAAAAGGTGTCTCTCAAATGATAAAGGCGCTGTATGACTACTAGGTAATGAACATCATTACATGTATGCTATTGAAAACTGTTTTATATTTTTGTTTGTATAAAAAATGATGAAAACAGACACGCATTGCTACGTATAAAGATAAGTAATGGACATTTACGACAACAAACATGAATAACATCCTATTTGAGTGTTAAGTTAGCACAATCTTACCCCATGAACACGTGAGAATATAGAGTACATACAGCAGATCAATATAATTTTGGATTATTGGTCAAAGGTAACAACATAATGACGAGCCAATGCGATTGAGAAAGAAACCAAGTACAGTCAAGATGCAGTGCTGGTTGTATTAGCTCATGGGTAATAAGAACAGTAACACATTTACATACTAATGTACACATAAGGCAAGCACTTATCTCAGATGCAGACAGGTGCCCAGGACAGGTGATAACATCGGATCCATTGTTCCCAGAAAGATCAGTTCCTGACGATGGTGTTTTCATAAACATGCTCTGCAAGGGAGAACAGGCGAGAGCTAGTAACAATAGTGAAGTATTAATATGAGAATCACCTTGTCAAACAAACAAATAATCAGTCAGGAAGTCGGATTTGATGTAGAATCCGCCAGTGTGCCAACAAATTAAACCCCAGCTGCCGACCACCCATCAATATAATATCTTTCTCATGTCCATTTACACCAATTACATTTTCAATGCTATTTTGTACAAGACCCGAGGTTTATCTGAACCGTCGAGAAATGCAAAACATGAAACATGGACTTTAAATAATGATCATGTTAGAACCTGCAGCTACCGGTACACACATTAGTCGACAGAAACATCTCACATGTTTACTCGAAAACATCAAAACCTGTAGAACCTGTAGATCGGCAATTAGTGGTTTCTAATATAATTAATCATTTGTGTTTTGCTTTCGGTTATGAAGCCATTCCAGTACAAACCGCAAGTATCCTCGTCAACTTCCCATCATTAAGCTTTTCTCTCTGCGTCTGACTTTGCTTTTTATCCCTTCTGTATAACAGACGAAGACGGACGAGGACGTGATAAAGCTATACCACTGGGCAATATGCCCCTGAGAAGGAGGACCATGTACCTCTGATAAACATGACTTTTGCTTCCAGTTCTGCTTTTACGGTAAAACCCTCCAGCATGATTATCCTCTTACCGTGCTTTTGTCCTCTTGGCGGTCTTACTTTTCTTTCTTTTATTTCTGTATAAAAGATGAAAACAAATGTGGGAGTGTTCAATATTCTGTTATACCACTCCTAAATATGACTATCAACAACTCATCAAACAGTACCCGTAAAGACCCGGGATGGAATTGGTGTTCAGTAGTAAGATGAGGTTGTCAGGCCCGTGTGGTTGACACATGTCATCGTTTTCCAATTGATTAGATCGATGTTCCTGATCACATCAAGAACCGATTATTTACAGACCGACGCCATATAGATGGAAGATAGCTTAATGTGGCGTTACACAGCAAACACAATTAAACAGGACTATGTGCCGCTGGTAAGCAGGACGTCTTACCACTAATAAACATTTCGCAGTCCTGTGATGTACATCATTGAACTCTACACTACTATGGACCAAGGATAACGGCAACTATAGTACTCATGACCCGCGGACCGAGGTAGCTGAGGTCGTTGCATTTCTTCAGACCACTGGGCCACCTTACGATTCATTGTTTATATTGAATGTCTTCCTTGAATGTCTTCCTCGACACATTCAGGACATTGTCTATCTCGGCCACTTCAAATGACAACTGAAAACGCACTTGTTCAACATACCCTTCGCCTTTGAGCAATACGCCTTACAAATATTAACTTGATTATTTATTATTTATTATGTGTATAGTCACTGCGCACACATGAGCGTTGTAGTTTCTTAATCAGCGTCTAAGTACCTCTTTTGGGGCCTACTTTCTTGTTCATTCCAAACTGGATGTTGCTGGAGTATGGACTATAAGCAGTTCCTGGTAACAGAGAGAATTTCAGTAATATCAGAATGTATCCAATGTTTGCACAATATATCTATAATTTTAAGTGTCACCCTCGATACACCGTGTTACCTGACGCCGTGCAGGTCACAGAATTCAGGCAGAAACACATTTAGACAAATGTTTCAGTGTTATTTCAGGTGTTAGTGGCAGGGAACGTTTAATTGGTCATTGGAGATGTGACACTGTGGACATTGTTTGCAAAATGGCATGACGAGATAAGCTTGTCCGGCTGACTCGTCATCGTGATGGTCACCAAAGCCAGGTTCACCACAGGTCTTACTCTATCTTAATCTATGTGGGAATACACCTCGCCCACTCCAACTAATTTAAGTTGAATCCGAATCGTCACCGGGGTCTTTATTAATTACTCTACTTGTTTAGAACTACGATGAGTGAATGGGTTAAGATTTAGAGTCACATCGGCAATACTTGATATCGTGACTAAAACAATACATACATTAATAATGAATAAAGTTATTTCATAAAATCTGTCAACAAAGAACGGTAAAACAACCAGGTTATCACAGGTATAAAGTTAAAACTGGCATATTAGCAATTAAACATTTACTACAATACAGTACAATACAATATACAGAACGGGCTATAGGTCACCAGCCAATGAAATCAGATCACTATACTAGGGACCATGGGGACCTGCGTGGACCGTAGCTGGATTTCGAACTACGGACTAATTGATACATACATGCCTATAATTCTTTATTGTGTCTAATACTAATTTATATTTCTTCTTGTACGGTTATTCTCGAGTAATCATGAAGAAAATAGCACAGAGTGTGCAAATGGAAACATTCTGATGAAAAAATATGTTTGTTTAATGTTGAAAAACGATAGACATATTTTCACATTCATTAAGAAATATCTCCTGCTGTTCGATTCCGAATGTGTTCATGAATCCCGAAAGGAAGTCCTGGGTTAATGTTCATTATCTCCCTCAGCACTTCAAATAGGAAACATGTTACCTTGTTCTTGCCGTGTGATTTCATCATCTTCAAATCCAAGGTTGCCATAGATATGAGCATCTGAAACATTGTGTTACTTCCGAATAAATATCCTATACGACATAACTTGTCAGCTCGATTTGGCAGAATGACCATGCATAGACTATGAACCCAACGAGGACAGGTATGAAGTTCACAAAGTCAGAAACAAAATTACAGGACATCACTGACTTGATCATTGGATCAAACCAGGTTCCTGTCACACGTAAAAGGGACACAACCGTGAACAGAAATGCATTACCTTATACGTCTTGGCATTCAGTACCTTTTTAGGACGAAAACAAATAGTCTTATAAGTCTTCTCTATAGCTTACACATCGACGACGTGAACTCATGCCGAAACAGTTTCAACAGGACAAAGTAGCTTTAACATTTACATCGATAATTGATAGGAGTGGCTATAATGATTGATAATCGGAAATATTGTCGATGGGAAAAATTATTCATGATTATCAATATGAAAATTGTATCATCGATAATATCGTACATCAAGTTTTGAGTGAGTGAGTTAGTTTAAGTTTATAGTCACATCGGCAACATCGGCAATATTTCAGCCATATCGTGGCCTTTAAAAATAAATTAAATTCATAATAAACGCAATTAAATTATATAAACCTGTCGACGAAGGAGAGTAAAATAACTACATTATCACAGATAGTGAGTGAGTGAGTGAGTGAGTGAGTGAGTGAGTGAGTGAGTGAGTGAGTGAGTGAATATTGCTTAACGCTGCATTATCTCAGATAGAGAATTAGATCAAATGTAAACTGTCAAAAAGGTAGATCACCACTCTAAGGACCATTGGGACATACAGTACTTTTACTACCTGGACCCTAGATGGATTTACACCATCCCTTCAGCCAATGGGTATTGAAGATAAATATAGACATAAATTAAAATCACACATATACTACGATTAAAATTGTGGAAAGAAGAAATATACTCTGAATGTACACTCTCAGGAGGACAATATTTGTACAATATTTTAACTCTCTTTGGGATACAGCCACTAACAATCTCGGTTATGAATTTACTCTACCAATTTGGAATGAAATAGATCTATCTACAAGTTATCACAGATTTTTTCAATCAACCTATAATTAACAGTAGCAAAAAGATCCTTAACAGTTTTTACATTGAAGTACGTATACCTTGTGATGGAAAAATCAATACAGTGCAGGACATGCTTGATTGTGATTCTTTCATCACAAGCTATACCAAACAGAGGATCTTCACCTTTCAGCAAATATTCGTGAGTGTATCTGGTATGACCAATGCCAATGACCTCCTCAGATCTGGGTTGACAACCCCAGTAGGTGTAACCGATAGATGGTTTTATTTCATGTAGTTTATTTATACCTAGTTGAGTGTCCCACTTCTTTTGCGCCAGAGCTCGGATATAAGATCTAATGATATCTTTATAATCAGATGCAGAGTATTAAATAAGGTATGGTGTCACAGATTTGTTGAGTGCTGCCTTAGCAGCAAGATCAGCCATTGTGTTACCAGAAATGCCAACGTGGCTGTGTGACCAACAGAGGACGATGTCTCATTGACCAGTAGCCGGATCCTTCTATAATCTAATAATTTCAACTAAGGGTGGATGTTTACAAGACAGAATTGTAATAGCCTGTAGGCAAGAAAGAGGGTCAGAAAAGATTATGCATTGTTTGTGTTTGCGGTAATTATTACATTAACTTTGTGATAAAATTTATTTTTCTATTTTCCCATACAATATGTAAATGTTAGACTTTATTCTGTCTGCTTCTATATCTTGTTCAGAATAAAGAACGTTGTTTTGTCAATAATCCATGCAACACAACTCACCAGTGATGTTAAATATATTCATTTCTTTCAGACATTTTTGGCATTTTGCTCAACATTCTGTCTTCTTTATTTCGATAAATGATCGATCGATTATCGATCGCTATATTCTTTTTTCGATAGCAAGCCCTACTAACTGAAAATCAGTGATGACACCAGGTGTTTATTAACAGGGTACGTCTGTCCTGCCAACCCTGTTAGTACACAGACATGTAAATAACCTTTCCTTTGGGTCATTTCAATTCCGTAATTGGAATTTTCGGCACCTTGAACACATAAAAACCTCATCTGCTAATGCAAAATTGCAAGGCAAAACGTAATATAATATTATTTCCTTGTTTTTGTCACTCAGTATGTGCTATAGATAATATTGGTGCTATACCTTCACATCGCCGTTCACGTCACTTAGTATATACTCTAGATAATATTGGTGCTATACCTCCACTTGGCCGATCCATGGTGACGTAATTCTGTTGTCGTCTTGCTTCATTTGTCCTTGACGCCTGTGCAGTTCTAGTATACATACACAAACACAAAACCATGCTCTAATGAACAATGCAAACATATTCCTGTTTATTAAAATTAGGAGCTTAAAACTCAAAGATATGGTTCTTTACTCTGACAAATTATGTTCAGTACGTTTTATAACCGTGCAGCCAAGAAAGAGCTACAACGAATTTACAAGTGAGCCATCGTGATTGATTTACATATAGACATAAATATCATCATTCATGAGGAAAGTATTCATTTTGTTACATGTTATGTACATTACTCTATAATTGAATACATAGGTATGCACATGTTAGATCGTTATCTACTTTTGCAGGTTAAGTGGATCAGTAAGGTCAAATTTTACTCCGCTTCTTTTCCAGTGAAAAATGAAGAAACATAGTCAGCCACCGACAGTTCCCGTTTTTTACCTTTCCACCAATTGCATGTTTGTCCGACAATAGAAGATTGTTTAAGAACTAAACGACACTGTGTGAATTTTGGCACAAATGTAAATATCGTCTTATATAGAGGAGAGAGGTGAAGGGTGGGAAGCATGTTGGTAAAGACTCAATTTCTGAATTTAGTAGATGATGTTAAGTATCAATTACTGATGAATATTGAATAGCAAACATATACCATTTAGCAGAATCGGTCCCATTTACAGGAAAATGAGCTGATCTTGTGATTGAAAATATATTAAATCATCTCATGAGACAAATGACTAGTTGTGAGAAATTGCAGTATAATAATCACCATAACTGTAAATGGCTTGTTACAAGCTACTTGTTACATACTGGATATGGTTTAAAAAACTCTACCAATACATATATACAGAACACCTACCTCTCTTGGTTCTCCTCTGGTTTATTCTCAGCTAGAAATAGATACGCAGTTGTCAATGTCATGTTTAGAACAATGCTATTCTATTCAACAGAAGTAAATAATAATATGTCCTTAAGCATAGTATTGTTGAAATAAATGTTAACTGTACGTGTTCAACGTCTTTTGTATCTATACTAAGCAGCAAAAGAAACGCCAGTTTGGAATTTTCCTTTGCAGAAACTGATAACAGTGAACTCATTTAATGTTTTGATTGCATATTTTTGAGAACATCTCCAACTTTACCTGAGCAAAGACATTCCTTCCCAAACTCAGAATGGAACACAGGAAATGGTTTCAAAAACGAAACCTGATCTCGGAGATGGCACGGTGTTCTCCATGTTTTTCATGCAACTCATGCTGCACGTGCTGTTCACAACGACCAGCCCTATAACATGCACCCCCAAACATTCACATTACAATGTCAGCAGGATGCCGCGACTCACGACAGCTCAGGGGAACCAGGCGCTAGGAACACTTCAAGCTGGCCACACTGCACAAGCCGTTGTCAATCACTTCCAGGTCAACGTTCGGACTATCTACAGGCTGCAGCAACGCTTCCGGGCCACCAACACCACAAATGATCGCCCCCGTACTGGCAGACCAAGGGTGACCACAAGACGACAAGACTGCTTTGTTGTGCGACAGCATGTACAGAATCCCTTCATGCAGGCATCCGAAACAGCACGCCAGACAGTGGGAACACACGGAAGACCAATCAGTACTGATACAGTACGCCGACGTCTTAACAGCGGGAACCTCCATTGACGTAGACCTTACCGTGGACCTATCCTCAACCCTCGTCATCGGCGTGAACGTCTACAGTTTGCCCTACAACACTAAAACTGGCGATACAGGCAATGGAGAATTGTCCTGCTCACAGATAACAGTCGGTACTGCTTATCAACTGCAGATGGCAGAACAAGAATACGGCGACGTCGTGGCCAGCGTTACTCAGACCAATGTGTTATGGAAAGAGACTCATGGGGAGGTGCAATCATCACGGTATGGGGTGGAATAGGCCTGAACCAGAGAGTGGGTCCTGTGGTGTTCCAGAACCTAGGTCCAGGAAGAGGAGGCAGCATCACAGCGGTGCGCTACATCGACCAAGCTATCAGACCCCACGTTATACCACATTTCGCACGTCACCGGAAAACATTTTCCAGCATGATAACGCCCGGGCCCATACTGCCAGAGCTACAAAGGACTTCCTACAGCAGAACGGTGTCAACATTATGCAGTGGCCACCCCTTAGTCATGATTAAACCCAACTGAACATCTTTGGGATGAAATTCAGAGGAGACTGAATAATGTCATACCAAGGCCGAACACAGCCGATTTATTGCGCCAGGCCTTTCTCAGACGGTGGTACCAGGTGCCAATGGCCTTCATCAATCGATTGAGGCACTCCATGCATAGACGCTGTGCTGCAGTTATTGCCGCTCGTGGTGGTCACACTAGATACTGAAGTCAAGAGTCTGAATGGACTGCAAACATTCACGTAATGTCTTGAAATTGTGCTGAGTTATTCATTGATGTGTCAGGATATTGTACACAAAAACTTGTTTTGATCAGCTTATCATGTCCATTTCTGTAATGATTTGATTACAGTGCCCATCTAATTTTGAATTCATTCTGACGGTTTTTTTGCTGCTGAGTATATGTGTATATTTTATGTCACCCATGCCAGCAAATCATACCACAAAGAGGGTCCGTAAGTAGGTGGCGGCACATTGCGAGACCTTACGTAACGAACATTCCGGTAACAAACAACGTTTCATACATTTTCGAATGATCTCATGGTTGTCAGTTTACCGTAAAGAACCGACAATCCTTGAAGAAATGACACGTTTTTTCTCTAACAATCAACAAATAAGCCAACTATTACGACTCTGAAGAGCTATGACAGCCAAGTATATGCTTGTACACTTGGTCCGGTAGAGCAGAGTCATATTTGGCGGTCGCGCAATTTAGAACCACAAGCGGTTCTTGAATATACGCTTCTCACCAGAAATCTAGTCCTTCC
Organism: Haliotis rubra; assembly: GCF_003918875.1. Classification (NCBI taxonomy): domain Eukaryota; kingdom Metazoa; phylum Mollusca; class Gastropoda; order Lepetellida; family Haliotidae; genus Haliotis; species Haliotis rubra. Next base: position 102,633 of record NW_025765288.1, on the reverse strand, counting down.
TTGAAGTAGTATAATGGCATTACATTGTTCCCATCACTCAGTATATGCCATATATAACATTGGTGCTATACCTCCACTTGGCCGCTCCATGGTGACGTAATTCTGTTGTCGTCTTACTTCATTTGTCCTTGACGCCTGTGCAGTTCTAGTATACATACACAAACACAAAATCAATGTGCTCCAATGAACAATGCAAACATATTCTTGTTTATCAAACATTAGGAGATAAGACCTCAAAGATATGGTTCTTTACTCTGACAAGTAACGTTCAGTACGTTTTGTGACCGTGCAGCCAACAAAGGGCTACAACGAATTGACAAGTGTGCCATCGTGATTGATTAACATGTAGACATAAATATCAGCATTCATGAGGAAAGTATTCATTTTGTTACATGCTATGTACATTACTCTATAATCGAATACATAGGTAATCCTTGCACATGTTAGATCGTTATTTACTTTTGCAGGTTAAGTGGATCAGTAAGGTCCAAATTTACTCCGCTTCTTTCCAGTGAAATATGAAGAAACCTTGCCAGCTACCGACAGTTCTCGATTTTGACTTTCCACCAATTGTATATGTTAATTCGAGAATGGAAGACTTTTTAAGAATTCTAGGAGACTGTGAATTTTAACACAAGTGTAATATCGTCTTATATAGAGGAGAGATGTGAATGGCGTGATACATGTTGGTGAAACATTCAATTTCTCAAATTAGTAGATGATATCAAGTATCAATTACTGATGAATATTGAATAGCATATATATATATATATATATATATATATATATATATATATATATAATTTAGCAGAATTGGTCCCATTTTGAGTAAAATGAGCTGATTTTGTGATTGAAAGAATACATGTCGTGAGAAAAATGACTAGCTGCCATTTTGCTGTGAGAAATTGCGGTATAACAATCACCATGACTGTCAATGGCTTCTTACCAGCTACGTATACTTGTTACATACTGGATAAAACAACTCTATCAATACACACTGGATTAAACAACTCTATGAATACATATATACATACATGCAGAACACCTACCTCTCTTGGTTCTCCTCTGGTTTATTTTCAGCTAGAAATAGATACGCAATTGCCAATGTCATGTTTAGCACAATGCTATTCTATTCAACTGAGGTCAATATTACATGTGATATGTCCTTATGCATAGTAATGTTGAAATAGATGTTAACTGGTGAACGTCTTTTGTAGCTATGTGCATATTTTATGTCAGCCATGTTTTAAAGTCTACCAAAAATACACTTACGTTTTGCAGCATGTACTCTCCTCCTAAAATAGATAATAATGATGATGAGGATAACAATGATGACTAGGCCAGCAGACCCCGTTCCTATGGCAATCACGGTGTTTGTGCTTGTAGTGTCATCGCTCCCAATCCCAAAAAGAAGCTTGCGCTGCGACAGAACAGATCAAAAAGAAGAATTGCAAATAGACAGATGTAGGATTGACATGTCATCTATGAGAATTTTAGTACATGTGACGATGTCTGGGAAGTTTTGCCTCAGGCTTTTTTTCCGACATCTTATACAAGAGTCGGTATCCTCCAGTCCACAATGTACACGTAAGCCTACACTGATTTCTCAGGCAGATCTGGAGTACAATTATTTTACACATTTTCCAATTCCACGTTACATCCTCTCCAGAAAAGTATGCTTGAGATCGTAGTTGTGTTAAGATCTCTGACAGGTTTAGCCAAAACATTAACATTGAAACGTGTTTTACTCAATGTCTAAGCTGATAATGTGTCACCGAGAAAAGGGTTACTTACATACTTCGATGCCACTACCTACAACTCGAATTCTCATATCAGTTCATCTAGTAACTAGAACTTGTGAATGTGTTTGCTTCTCCTTCTACACTTTACGTTAGGAAGGTTCATCTGGTTGTGGCGGTGCGCACTATTTTACGAATAAGTTTAAGATGCGGGTTAGAATATGTTTTCAGCAAACCATGCTTGTCGTAAAAAGGCGTCTAACAGACGTGTGGTTAACATATAGCATTGGATCCTTGTTGCATTGATTGGTGCTCATTATGTTGAGCACTGGATTGTATGGTCCACACTAGATTATTCACAGACCGCCGCCATATTGCTGGAACATTGCTGATTGCGGCGTGTAACAATAAACAATCTAAATTATTAATGTATCAAATAAGTTTCATTTCTATGCATTTCTATACATAATCAACACCACAGTTATGTCAGCTGATTGTTACTGAAACTTATTTCATTGATAGTTGAAACTACATTACATCAGCAAAGATTATATATATATATATATATATATATGTGTGTGCGTGTGTGTGTGCGCGTGTGTGTCTGTGTTCGTGGGTGTGTGTACTTACATGTATTTACGATTATCTTTGTCATTACGAGTGATGTCCCCTGTCCATTTGTAGCAGAGCAGGAGAGGTTCCCGGCATCAGACGTTGATAGATCACCCTTTGTGAACAGTTGACCATGGCTAATGTTGTTGTTATGTAACCACATGTAGGAGGTAGCGGAGGGATTGGCGTCGTCAACGACACAAACAACAGTGACATCGCCACCCTGTTTGACATTGATGACCGGTTGGTTCGGCTCGAGGTGTAGTTTTGGTGGATCTATTTCGAATAGAGGTAAAACACAACATATGTTACAAGGAGAAATTATACATAAGTGGGTGAGTTTAGTTTTACGCCGCAGTCAGCAATATTCCAGCTATATGGCGGCGGTCTGTAAATAATCTAACCCAGACCTTCTCGATACTACAGGAAATACATGAAAAAGGTCCATGGCATAGCTTACATCTGACATTAACAGTTGTATCTGCCCGTCCAGGCGTCATCATGTGTCCGTTGTCAGCAGAACAGGTCAGTTGCCCTTGGTCAGACTTGGTTACGTTACGTTTGAGGAAGGTCGACCCAGCACTTGTTCGTCCGTTGTGTGACCACCTGAATGTGTGGACACTAGGGTTGGCATCATCCACGACACACTGAACCCGGAGGTCTTCACCGACAGCAACATTGATGGTGTCATTGCTCGGTTCCAGATGTACCTCTGGCGGGTCTGGAGACATATATGATCTTTGGTATCTTTGAGATATGGTACATTATCATTGCTGCAGTTAAGCGAAGTAAACATGTTACTACGATATGAATTGAAAAACGATAGTAATACCGAAGGGACAAGCATTTTCGACTTTGACAGTGTGCTAACGATAATCTTTAAATGTTAATTATGGAACTCCAAATCAATTTCGTGATGTCAATTAATCGTTTTACAAAATATTTCCACATTACAACATTTTGAAATGAATAAATGGTTCACAATGTCCCCCCAACATATTCGCTCAGTCCCTTGAATGTACATTTGCATATGTCTGCTTTTGTTACATATTTTCGATAATATTCAACATACATTCAAAGTAAATACAGTGTAATGGAGCATATGACGTGTCTTGAATGCATGACCCCACAGGTAGTCAGGTGGTCCTTGGCGCTTTAAACCTGCAAGAGCAAACCTATGGTCGTGGTGTGAATTCAGTACCATATCCATGTTCATGGACTTGCACTCTTCGGGATTTCATCCCACATTAAGCAGACACACTGTTTAAAGTGGTCTTAAAACAAGCTCACTTATACGTAAATGCATGTGAGAATATCCTGCATTACCCTGTATCCTTATGATCATTTTACATCTTATAACTCGCATGACTTAATGCCGTGGAACACTTACACCACACGCTTATTTCAGTGCAGGCCATCGCATTCACAACCTGGCATCTCAATGTGCCTGAATCGTTCTTGGACGTTATTCTTTCACTGAAAGTTTGTCCACTGTAAGAACGTCCACTGTGTGTCCACCTGAACGAAGTGGCCGGATAGTTGAAGTCATCGCCGACACACACCACACTGATCACCTGACCAAGGGTGACATTGAGGACACTTCCTGGTGGCTCCAGGTGGATAGCTGAAAGGTATGTACAAATAGACAAAAAGCAGTAAGTACACATTTTTCATTCTGGTTTGGAGTCACTCTCTTTACCTCAACATGTCCCCATCCAAAAGAAACCCTATTAAAACTGCCCATTGTACGAGTTCTGCCATACCATAACCATGTTCTGATGATTCATCACGATAATACATTTTATTCCATAAAATATGTCCATTAGCTATAAAAACAATTTATTTGAGAATAATACGAATAGGTTTCCGTGAATAAATAATGCGTGCATCCTACCGTAGCATCCTAATTGTGCCCCTGATCAGACAATCCAGTGATCGGTATAATGAGTAATGATCCAAACCATACCTTCAGGAAATGAAAAACACTCGACACCAACAGCATCAGATGCGCCACAATTATGCGTCCCCCATGGTCTGTGCTTGCAGTCCTTTAGATCTGTGTCCAACATCGTGCACTGGACGTCATCTAGCCACATTTTATTGGAACTGCTTACATCGATTACGTTTCCAAGCCTGTAAAGACAAGATGAATAGGCACATTTTCAAAACTATACCGTGTTATCTTAGTGACATATTATGGCTGGATAGTCAGATTGGTTTGACGCTGCTCTGAAATGTCTAGTCATTTCAGCTTGATGTGTGATGCGTGAAACACAAAAACGCGGGTCTGCTGCTGGCAAGCGTATAAAATCGGGATTCGAAACCCCTATCAGTGAAACAGCATGCAGCAGAAATCATCACCCATCCAGCTAGCCAACATTTTACAACACGAGTCAGTTTGATGTGTTAGAAAGTCTGAAGTGATGTAGATACTGGATGTGTATAAAAGGGAGGTTATGAAACCAAGGAGGACGGGTCTAACTTAGAAAATACAACGTGCCAGCATTTCACAACACTATTCCAACCTGTTCCATCTTCATTTTCATAAATTGCGTGCACTAGTGTTTAGAGATAATCCATTTGAAATAATTTTCAAATAATTTGCTTGTTACTCTTGAACTTTTACAAAGTTAATAATCCAAGGTTGATATCATTCAATGAAAGATTGGCTTTTAATTAATTGTTTCAATCAAAGAAGAATCAAACAATGAACTACCACTTACCCGTACCCCAGAGCCCTGCACACAACAGCAGCTTCTACTGGTCCAAAGCCATCATCACACACGGTTCCCCAGCTACCGGAGTGGAATACCTGCAGGAGTCCTCTTTTGTAGCTTGGTGTCAGCTTCATCGTTATGTCACCTAGTGTAGCAGCATTACTATTAAATGTTTCCTTATACATTGTTCAAAAATGAAAGCCAGAGTCTGACTTTCAAACATTTTTTCTGTGAAAAATTAAATGTATATATTTCACTCAACTTGAGCGATACGAAGATGAAACTTAGCACGATGACATCAACATGTTGACATTAATTCAATACAGAGGGTTGTTAAGATCGGTTCCTGATGTGACCACACGCTGAACAAGTCTACGGATCTCTTGTGGGATTCTCTCCTTTAATCCACCCGTAACGCGTTAGCTAGTCGAGCGTCTACTTGGCCGAAAAGGTCATCACACAGCTACCAAGGTAGAATACCTGCAGTAGTCCTCTGTTGTACGACTGTGTCAGTGTCAACGTTTTCTCACTTAGTAAGGCGGTATAACGAGAATCGTTCGCTCTTCCCTTGTAAACTCTTCAAAACAGGAACCTCCCAGGCATAATGAGAAACATGTAATCTTCCTTTGTACATTTTTTTTAAAAAGGGTCGCAATAGACTAACTTTAAAACATTTCCGTGCGTATATTTCATTTTATTTGATTAAGACGAGGATGAGACGAAGGGGTGTGGTGTGGTGTAGTGGGTGGTGTTTTGGAAGATTGCTATTTGTTTGTTTCGATTTCACTGTTATGTATTTCTAATCATGATCGAGAAAAGACAGTGACCATTGACGAGCTGCACAATAGCTATAGCTAGATTTATTCAAGTAAATTCTTGTCAAGATGATTACTCACTTGGATCACATATGATGCCAACATCTTCACTGTGACTACAACCGTTGGCGCCCCATGGATTGTGTGAACAGCTGGCCAAAGATGATTCGGTACCGGAGCAACTAACGTCATCCAACCAAATCCTCCCGACTCCAAATCCGAAACTTTGAATCGCCCTTGGTGTAACTCCGCTTTTACTAAGCGCACAAATTGTTAAATTCAAGAAATTGTCGTTTGCATCCCCAAATTGCCCACAAACTATGGGTCACAATTATAGGTCGGTAATACATGTACCTTACTACCTTAAATTTGTGTCCTACTATTGTCAAACAGACCTCACCTACCTCAAAATAAAGACATTATTACTGTACTCAGATGCAAAACTTCTTGTGACACACAAACAACATAAAAAATCAGTTTATAACTTTGGAGCCACGAGTGAACTATTATTCCATGCAAAGACCAAAGTTTCAAGGTATAGTAACGATCAACGATCCTGGCATATGTACATCAGAGGTACACAGGCAAGTTCACGCGGCCAGTAGCGAGTTTGTCCAGCTAGTGCATTGATGCAGACTTGGACCTTCGCCTCATGAAGAAAATCAGTCCATATGGAAGGAAGAATTCGTGCAGCGTTGCTAAAAGGTTCGTATGGAGTCATAAAGGTCGGATCATTTCATCCCAGACGCGTTTCAGTGGGTGACCAATCCGGGGATCTTGCGAGATCACTTCACCCCTCATCGAACCCTTCTCACTGATACACCTCTGTTGTCAGGTATGATACTGGGTGTGCGGGTTGCTGACTGAAACTTGTGTCGGCGGTGCGAGGTTCGAATCCATCAGACTTTTACTTGTGGTCGTTATTGTTCAGCTGTCACTACTGGAATAGTCAATAACGTGATTGTGTTGCAGGCAAGGTCAACATAAGCGCCAAACAGTGTTTCTATGGGCGTTCAATTGATGTTTTTTCTTCCTTCTACACTTCTAAAAACGGCATTGAGTGACATAATGATACGTGTCTTCATGCCTGGCATTTTGAAGTGAACATTACCGGACATATTTAATGCTTCTTTGAAATTTCGTACAATTCGAATAACAGCTAGTTTCCGTTTCTTTGATCACTGTAGTACACTCATTATCTGATGAAATGCATCCTATAAAACGTTATGTAAATAATTAATTTATGAACTCCCCAAAGATACGTCAGTTCTGTTTGTCTCTCTGCAAGCAGTTGTTTAACGTCAGCATTCTAGCTATAAGACATAGAGATATATTTTACACATGACTTCTTACGATCGTCCTAGTTGTCTGCAGGCCACTTTAGCTTCCTCTACACCAAAGCCATCGTCACACACAGTGCCCCACATGCCGTTATAGTACACCTCAAGTCTCCCAACTCCGTTGTCCAGTGGGGACACCAGTCGGATTGTCTGGCCAAACACTGAAAATATAAGATGATTTGTCATTATGAAACAGCATTGACAGAAACACTTCCTTACAGCCATAATGACAGAACAATATGTACAAATAAATTCTAGCGAAGTTAATACAAATAGAAACATTTGCCTGAAACCTACCACAGCAAGAAAATATGGTAAGAAGAAGTATATAAGCTGCACCCGCTTCGTCATTTTGAATGCAACTTAAAGTGTTTCTGGCTATGGTCGATGGATGAATATCGTACACCCTCAAGCGTGAGATAGGCTAGCTACGTAATTATGTAGTGGTGTTTTGTGTGTGCGTGCACACTTTCCTGGTTGATTACACCAAAACAATCCAGGTGATTGGGACATGCAGAGTACAACTTGGAAATGACTTGCAATTTTGTGAATTCACTGGCGTATTTACCTTGATAGAATGAGTGAAAAAATGTATTAAGGTTGGAGCCTTTTTGGATCAATATATGGACAGGGTGTATGACAAAATTCACGCGACTTGGTCTCCACTGACAGCGGCACAACAACTTACTGAAACACGGGAAGAAACAATAGCAACATCAAATGAAGCTTGGTTCAATTAAATATCTGAAGGTCTAAGTGTTGTCTGCTGGGCTTAATATTGATTGTAGTGTCCTGTGAGATTTGGAGCACTTTTCCTTGTTGGTTGTAGGTGTTTCCGGGTGCAACGCAGAGAGAGCATTTGCTCGTTTATCATTTTGTTTATTTGTGAAGGTGCGAGTTTAACTTACTGTGTGTCCAGTCTACAGGTTAGTTATCACCCTTTCTATGGTTTTTGTATCTGTGGTAGGTGCTTTGTATTTGGACTGGCTCTCGCAGGAGGTAATGTTACAGGGCTTGAAATAGGGTTACTAATTGGCGAATTTTTGTTTTACTATACTTTTCATTTCGGATCTACTAAGGGTCATGTTTAGGCGTATTTCCGGAAATAGAGCTGTTTTGCCGGCCTGGTCGGCGTGTACGTTTCCAGACACTCCAACGTGAGCAGGGATCTAACTTGTTTCATGCATGATATATAGTTGGTTCTAAACGTTTGCTTTATTATTTTAAGTTATTTTTGGGCATTTTCGTTTTGAATAGCTGAGTAGTATTTTATTGTGTTGCTTGACTAGCGGGTTGTGCGGCGCTGTAACTCCGTAAATACTGACTGTATGTCGGGGAATCTTTATGATTTGGTCTGTTTGATGGGTTGGGATAGGTGGATACCGAAGCCTGAGTAAACGGTGCTAAAACACTGTGTCTTTTATGCATCAAACAACTGGGTTTGCACGAAAAAGACTTGTGGTCATCCATATCAGCAGCTTTGCATTGCTGCGTTTGGCGAAACTGATCCACGTGTGGTTACATGATATGGCTTCAAACCCGTCTGACAATGATTGCAGTCATAGTTCCATGTACCACTGTATTCCGGTTGTATTTTCTTTAGTATTTCCAGATTAAGTGGAATTTCTTTATTGCGTTTTAAACGTGTTTCAGTATAGAATATGGCTCAATTCCATAAATGGGTCTATGGGTCTCTACAGCGAGTTTAATTGTATGCCGCACTCATCAATATTCCAGGTACATGGTGGTGGTCTGAAAATAGACCAGACAATCCAGTGATCAACAGCATGAGCATCGATCTACGCAATTGGGATATGATGACATGTGTTAATGAAGTCAGCGAGCTTGACCACCCGATCCCGTTAGTTGTCCGTTACGACAAGCACCGTTACTGAAGATCAGTTCTAACCCGGATCTTCACGGGTCGGTGTCTCTACAGCGAGTCATATCCTAATCGACTGTAAATGAAATAATGATAAAAGAACAAAACTGACACCTACCACTGATAACCAGTGAAGCAAGAAACATCAAAGGAATCTCCAGCCTCTTGTCCATGATGCCACTCCGAAGCATCAGATCACCAAGTTGTACAAGTGGGTCATATGATCCTGACTTGTCCTTCCCCTGAGTACCTCCGGCCCACAGTTCGGCCAGCAGGGGCTTGATTGTCTGTGTGTATTTAAGTATTGAACTTCCTGGACGACCCACACACCTTGCCAACAGGTGTATTTGTGATTCAGCTTGTAATAATGCCTTGTGGAACAGTAAACTTTATCTTGCCTCACACATAAATGTCGTTTTCTGATTGGCCCTCGAGACCGGTGAACAACGTACATTATATGTTTTCATTCTTCCCCATTGCAAAGTGTTTGCCTTTATGGATATTTCACACAACATGAATATTTTCAAATGTCAAAGGAACGGTAACCATATATTTTGTTTTGTTTTGTTTTGTTTGTTTTTTTTTTTTGTTGATGAGAGTTTTGGTTGTTGTTTTCTTCTTGTTTTTTCTTGATTCGTATCGGTTTGTTGTTGCGTATTTTAGGAGGCTGGTTGCAAGTTATAACTGACAGTGATCTAAGCCTCAATATGTCCGCCCTCTGTCTTCTGTCGGTAGCTTATCCTTATCATTGAGCGGCTAAATCATTGGGCCGTACCGTGTTTAAAGGGAATCCAATGTATGTGAATATGCCTAACAGTTCGTACATGGTCCTTAAATAAAGATAACAGCAAATCCTGAAAATGGTTTCAAAGTGGCCAAGTTGTTGAGCAGCTTGATATCACATATGACTGATAGGCGACTCTTCAGAACTCAGCTGTTCGTAGTGTGAAAAGAATACAGAGATGCGACCACTTCAGTAATTGTATCTAAACACAGGCACTTCTGTTTTCGCACATGGATCGCACATGTAGACAGTGGTATAGCGTAACGACTAAATAACCATGGGCTTGGCGGTTTCAGTTAGACTTCATCTCCAGACCGACTGAAGCTAGACTTTACCCGGAGACCACGTTGGGCAATATTCCAGTTATAAATGAGAGTGGCAGCTTGATGCTGGAGGTAAGACGGAGATGATGCAGATATAAGATATTTACCGCATTGGTGGAATCCAGGAACAGGGGTGAAGGGCTGGTAAATCTAGAAACATACCTGGGACGAACCGGGATTCGAACCACAGTCACAGATCTAAAGGGAGGCAACTTTGTACTGCGAGTCGCCTTGCATTGTAGACTGGGCCGACGTTCCCACTGGGAAGCACCTAGACGACGTGGGAAGGTTTGTTTAATCAACGACTACAAATATATCCGAAATGAATTTTAGACAAGAACATGTGTCCCGTGATCGACTCTTACAGAAACAGTCACACAAATTAGTCCGGTGCTTGAAGAAGAAGTATATTACAACACAGGCGTTGCATGTGAAGGCGACATACCATTGTAACCAGGATACGGTGCATAGTGTGCTGGGTGTTGCCTGTGCTATAATTTCCTTCACTTTATCAGTCGTTATCAACCTGCTCTTAGAGCAATGCATATCAAACAATTTGCTTTATCGATTTTCTTTTTAACGTTTATGTTCACCTAAACCATTTCTCCTGGTGACTTAAGTGTTGTTCGATTTGGGACAGATAACGCCAGTGGGCGATGGGGAAGTCTAATGGTTAAAGCGGTCGCCCGTCACCGGGGTACCATGTGTTAAGTTCGTTTCTGGTGTCAGTTGCTGTGATATTACTGGAATATTGCTAAATTTGGCGTGAAACTGAACTCACTCACTAACGCACGCACGCACGCGCGCACTCATTCACTCAACCACTCAGTTGTAGTAACACACATCTTTGATATAGAAAGCGTTCAAATATACCAAAAGTTAAATACGGGCTGAATTTCATCTAACACCAACTCTTTACACGTTGGCGAAAGGGGAAAGCATATGCTACCTTATCTGTAACACCCTCTATTTACACGTTGGTGAAAAGGGTAAGCGTGTGCTCCCCTATCGGTAACACCCTCTATTCACACGTTGGTAAAAAGGGAAAGCATGTTCTCCCTATCGGTAACACCCTTTATTTATTTACACTTTAGTAAAAGGAAAGCATGTTCTCCCCTATCGTTAACACCCTCGTTTAACACCATGTTCTCTATTTAACACCCTTATTGAAAAAAGGAAAGCGTGTGCTCCCCTATCGGTAACACCCTCTATTTACACGTTGGTGAAAAGATAAAGCATGTCATGATCTATCGGTAACACCCTCTATTTACACGTTGTTGAAAAGGAAAGCATGAAACACCCTCTATTTACACGTTGCTTGGCATGCATGTTCTCCCCTATCGGTAACACCCTCTATTTACACATTGGTGAAAGGGAAAGCGTGTTCTCCCCTATCGGTAACACCCTCTATTTACACGTTGGTGAAAAGGAAAGCGTGTTCTCCCCTATCGGTAACACCCTCTATTTACACGTTGGTGAAAAGGAAAGCGTGTTCTCCCTATCGGTAACACCCTCTATTTACACGTTGGTGAAAAGGGAAAGCGTGTTCTCCCCTATCGGTAACACCCTCTATTTACACGTTGGTGAAAGGGAAAGCGTGTGCTCCCCTATCGGTAACACCCTCTATTTACACGTTGGTGAAAAGGGTGAAAGCGTGTGCTCCCTATCGGTAACACCCTATCGAAAGTAACACCCTCTATCGGTACACCCTTGGTGAAAGGGAAAGCGTGTGCTGCCCTATCGGTAACACCCTCTATTTACACGTTGGTGAAAAGGGTAAGCGTGTGCTGCCCTATCGGTAACACCATCTATTTACACGTTGGTGAAAAGGAAAAGCTTGGCATGCCCTATCGGTAACACCCTCTAGTTACAGGTTGCTGAAACAGGAAAGCGTGTGCTGCCCTATCGGTAACATCCTCTATTTACACGTTGGTGAAAAGGGAAGGCGTGTTCTCCCCTATCGGTAACACCCTCTATTTACACGTTGGTAAAGGGAAAGCGTGTTCTGCCCTATCGGTAACACCCTCTATTTACACGTTGGTGAAAAGGGTAAGCGTGTGCTCCCCTATCGGTAACACCCTCTATTTACACGTTGGTGAAAAGGGTAAGCGTGTGCTGCCCTATCGGTAACACCCTCTATTTACACGTTGGTGAAAAGGGAAAGCGTGTGCTGCCCTATCGGTAACAACCTCTTGATATTTATATTTCATATTAATTATTTTAATCTTTAAAAAAGTATGCTTAAAAATATGGGAAAGTAGGGCGGGGGTCATAACTTTTGTACATGGCATGCATGAGGGGTCACTTACTTCATACACATTAGGGGGCATTCACATTGTACATACGTCTCCATAACTATCAGTTACACCACCCTAGCCATAAATTATGAACGGTTCCTTACAAGAGAAGGAACACGTTCTTGAAACTGATTTGTCTCACAGTACCTAACATCTATTTTCCTTTTTGTCTAAATGGGCTTTCGAGAGAAACACAAAAGTCGATTGAAATGTCTTCTTCATTCGTAGCAGAGAAAGTATATGACCAAAGCATCTATGTTTAATGATGTGGGTGTCAATGTATACTTGTCAGGGATTGATAAGAGCATGATATAAGAGGTAATGAGATGCGACTGAAGTGGTGCACAAGCTTCACTCACAGAAATAACTACCACAATGTCAATAAATTTCTCCACGTGAGATAAATGAATCATAACTCAAGCAGAGGTAGACCAACACAATGATGACCTGAGTTTGATAGCAATACTGGAAATCGAATGTTCCGAAACAGAGCTTGATAAGGTTGTATTTACACACAGTTGCCTGAAAATCAATTTTGGCCGCTTTTAGCAATATTCTAGCAAGATCACAGATGGGGAGCACCTGAAATGCGCTCCACACATTGTACCACTCTGGGAAATTGAACACGGATATTCGGCGTGACGAGCGAACGCTTTAACCACTAGGCTACCTCACAGCTCCCGTGAAAGTAGTACATAGTATTCAAGCATATTCAATTTTAAATGGACATTGAATTCCTTGTGGGAGTATGGGCTTTAGGGGTATATGGATTGGGGCTGCAGGCTCAATGTCATTATAACCCATGATATCAGCTAGTGGTTTGTCTTGTCAGGAGAAGGTTATTTGCACGCCGCCGTCGCAAAGCTGGAGTAATGTTGCGTGCATCGTCAACAACAAACAAAACTGAATTTGATTACTATGCTAAATGTCGCCTTCACCACCTCCATCAACATGTGCCCCAATCTCATGAAATCTTGTCTCTGTTTGTTTGTTGTAATATGACAAGACAATCCGGTGACTGACAACTCACCACCTGATCCCGTTGTCGCCTCTTACAGCAAACACGTGTGGCTGAAGACCAGTTCTTAGCCGGATGTTTCATAACATCTTAATGGTCATACTTAAGGTTATTCGAATTCAAGAAACATGTTACTCTGTTCTGTGGATGCCAGGGAAGACAGCATGTCGTTCATTCCATATTTGAAGTGATTCAGTAAGTTTTGGTTTAACGCCGTCATTTCCAGTTTTTCAGTTATCTCACGACAGAATGTAAGAGGAAAATCATATTAATGTCTTCCCGCTTTGGTAAACACTGTTAGACATGCAAGTATCTCAACCTGATGTTCATGTTTTGAAAAATGGCTTAATTGCATCCAAGTTTTATTCTGCCTTGGATGGGGCTTCAGAAATATCGATGGTGTATGTAAATTGATAATTTAAATATTTAATGAGTGCATGTATTTCTTCAGTACAGAACTGATTTCACCTGAGGTATTATTCAATATTTCTACATCCCGACTACTGATATATAGTCTTGCTTCTCCAAGAACATGGCCGTCGTACCTTTCCTTTGCTCAGCCCTCCTGGCGATGGCGGGCTACTCAGGTGCCAGGTGTTTCGGAGATAAAGGCCCGTTGATGAAAACGGCTAATATTGGAATACACATGTGCGAACAGTTATGTATTTCTACTCCAGGCTGTAAAAGCTTCACATACAACGTGGGCTACCTTGCATGCGTGCTGTATGACAGACCGTCATTTCTCCTGGACAAGAGGATGAGGGTGTTGCCTGGAAACACCACACTTCATGACGTAAAGGAACCTAATGTAAGTGCTTACTCTTGTATAACGGATCTACTGGACAAACTGCAGTGAGTGAGTTTAGTTTTACGCCGCACTCAGCACTATTCCAGCTATATGACGGTGGTCTGTAAATAATCGAGACTGGACCAGATAGTCCAGTGATTAACAACAAGAGCATCGATCTACGCAATTGAGACACGATGATTTGTGTCGAGCAAGTCAGCGAACCTGACCACCCGATCCCGTTAGTTGCCCTATACGACAAGAAGATCAATTCTAACCCGGAACTTCACGGGTCGTACTATAGCTCAATCGAGGGTGACGGTAGCTGGTCATGATCTTTGCACACAAACGTATCCAGACAGAATGGGGTTGGGAGGCAGGGAGTCAGGGGGTCGGGTGCACAAAAATCCCCAGCCATGGTAGTAATATTTGATATTAAACGTAATTTATTTTGTGGCATCTCTCGACAGGTAATCGCCGGTGCTATGACAATGTTAAAACCAAGTCCATACAACACAATCTAAACCTGAAAAAAACTGAGCTAAGAGTTGAAGTTTGAGGGGAGACTCGAACCCGTCTTTAGATTCAGTTCCTGACCCGTGAAGGCAATGCAGTAGACAGAAGCTGGCAAACTACAGTTTCACTAGAGGAGTGGACGTTCTTGAGAATACACAATCCCCTTTTGAAGCCTCCTTATAGTGTTAAACCCATTAATTCCCAACTTTTTCAATATTATCTATTTTCAAATATAGTTTTCCCTTTGGGTTATAATGAAAATAATTGAGTGTTGTTTTTAACGTGTTTGTATGTTTTTTCTAGAAATTGCAAAATATATTTCTGTAGCCTAATAGGGTGCATGGGGCGAAGGTTCCCAAGTTTTATCGGGTATATTGTTTTAACAAAACTGACATTTTCCTTGTAAATTCTTGTCAATTCCCTCCATTTTGATTTAGACATTTTTATGAATTCAGCTTTAAGATTTTATCAATTCATTTGAGCATTAAAAATCAACTTGTCATTGTGTCAAAAGTTCACCCATCATCTTCACCACTGTCTTAGTCAGACTGTACGTGGAGTGATAAATATAGAAGCATCAGCGAGTCTTCCTCAATGATTCGCTGAAGAATCATTTCTAAAATCATACAATTTAGTTATTCTTGCACAAATGAAGTATTTTTCAAGTAAATTACACAAAAGAGGATGGTTATATGGAAAACGTAGACATTCAAGGTGTAAAGGCTTTTAAAATTTAACATTGATTTTGCTGAACGTCTCAAACAGGCCGCCATTTTCTTTTTTCACACATGTCCAAATCTCCTGACACCGACTCAGGTGGAATAACTCCCAAACAACTACTACATCCTTGCATTCCACTATCTCTCAAGCAGCTCAGCAATAATTGTCGAAAAAGTATTAGTTAGTTTTCTTTTCAGGATAACACTAAAATGCATGTCTGTTAATGGGTTTGTATAGAGCCACCTAAATGAGTCATTTCCCTCATTCGTTAGCTTGTCTCGCCGAAGACCCGGGGACAATGTGTGAACCCTTTTCTGGTGTAAGCCGCCGACATATTGCTGGAATATTGCTAAAAGCGGCGTGAAACCATACTCACTCACCCATTTCAAATGTCATATTTAACACCATTTACATTTATTCAGATGCCTTGTCCGACGAGAGGATGCGGAAGGTCTGACAGATGTCTCAGGACAAAACGGAGAGGTCCAGTATGCGTTTCTTGTAGGTATTGCTTGCTCGTGCTACATTTCTCAGCCACTATCTCTCGCTTGTACATGGTGATATTGACAAAAAGGGTCAGATGAATAACGTAATATTGCTTCCAAAGTATTCAAACCACGCTACCTGTATATCTTAAATATATTCTTAACAATCGCGTTAACAGTAGGTGAGAGTTGCGACAATAATCATCATATACATATCTGTGAGGCAGTCTATTTTGCAAACCATGGTCCCTAGTATGGTGATCTACGTTCTGTTGTTGGCGATCTATAGCCTGTTGTCATAATGTATTGTCCAAATAATGCTATTAGTTTAAACTTCCCATACTAGTTTTAATTCTAATTGTGATATTCTAGTTGTTTTACTGTCCTTTGACGACGGGTTTTTATAATGTCAAGTATGTTCTCGTCACAATATGGCTAAAATATTACCGATGTGACGTTAAATATTAACTCAATCACTCACTATTTTGTAAATACGCAGAAATCAACAAGAGCAAAGGTCAAACATTGAGGTGCAATCAGGTACACTGATACAGGTGCAATCAGGTACACTGACACAGGTGCAATCAGGTACACTGACACAGGTGCAATCAGGTACACAGATACAGGTGCAATCAGGTACACTGATACAGGTGCAATCAGGTACACTGATACAGGTGCAATCAGGTACACAAATCAGGTACACTGATACAGGTGCGATCAGGTACACTGATACAGGTGGAATCAGGTACACTGATACAGGTGCAATCAGGTACACTGATACAGGTGCAATCAGGTACACTGATACAGGTGCAATCAGGTACACTGATACAGGTGCAATCAGGTACACTGATACAGGTGCAATCAGATACAGGTGCAATCAGGTACACTGACACAGGTGCAATCAGGTACACTGACACAGGTGCAATCAGGTACACTGATACAGGTGCAATCAGGTACACTGATACAGGTGCAATCAGGTACACTGATACAGGTGCAATCAGGTACATTGATACAGGTGCAATCAGGTACACTGATACAGGTGCAATCAGGTACACTGATACAGGTGCAATCAGGTACTCTGACACAGGTGCAATCAGGTACACTGATACAGGTGCAATCAGGTACACTGATACAGGTGCAATCAGGTACACAGATACAGGTGCAATCAGGTACACTGCTACAGGTGCAATCAGGTACACTGATACAGGTGCAATCAGGTAACCTGATACAGGTGCAATCAGGTACTCTGGAAAAGGTGCAGTCAGGTAGACTGATGCAGGTGCAATCAGGTACTCTGATACAAGTGCAATCAAGTACTCTGATACAGGTGCAATAAGGTACACTCATACAGGTGCAATCAGGTACTCTGATACAGGTGCAATCAGGTACTCTGATACAGGTGCAATCAGGTACACTGATACAGGTGCAATCAGGTACTCTGATACAGGTGCAATCAGGTACACTGATACATGTCAATAAGATACATAGGAAAGAGACACAAATTGGAAACACCATGACAGAGACACAAGTGCAAACTCACTCAATACTAGGAACATGAACACAGATTTATGTTTCCACCAACCATACAGGCACAGGCAAGTACAATGGCACGTGACACACAGACACAGATGTACTGACACGTGTAGACAGACAGACAGACATAGGTATACTGACACGTGTAGACAGAGGTGTACTGACACGTGGAGACATATGTATACTCGACACATATACTGATACATACTGGGGAGAGACACCAGACACGTGTAGACAGAGACACAGGTACAATTTGTATACTGACACGTGGGAGGAATGTTGCAACTGGGAGCACCACAGACCCATGTTGCAAGAACATTGAACTGGTTCCGGCATACCGTATGTAACCTGGTCCAGTTATTCGGAATAACAGATCCGACAACAGACAGACTAAGAACAGGCAGGCAAAGGGTGACCAATCCCCTTGAAGATCGCTGCCTTGGTACCTTGCTTCTGCGTAACAGATTCTTGCCTGTGACGTGATCGGCGTCGAATGTTTGGGTCGTGTGGTCAGCAGACAGACAGTAGCGAGACCAGTCGGTATTACAGCCTACAGACCCTACTAAAGCCCGTTGTTAAAGACTGTCGTCGAAGATTGTGATGGACAAGTACAGTCCATCTTTGCAACTTCATAATTGACAGCGCGTCCTCAGCACCGACGAGAGCAGGTTCTGTTCCATTCTGATATCAGACAGCCTGTTTATTGTCGTAGTGTGAAACGTTCTGTCCGTTGTTGCGTTCAAGATATCATACCCTTTTGAGATAGGAAGGCCATGGTATGGGTTTGTGGTGACGAGAAGACGCCATTGGTCATCATTGATAGTAACGTGAATGCTGCACGCTATAGAGATGAGGCCCTACGCCCTGTCGTGCTTCTATTCCTTCGTTAACAGCCACAGGGTATCATGTTCCAACACTACGATGCCAGACCTCATACTGTTAGCGTCGTGCAAAACTTCAGAAACATAAAGAACACCATGTTAGCCTGGCCATCCCGCTCTACAGACGTTAATCCCACAGAGTATTGTTGGGATACCATGGAAAGACGAATTCAACAGCGACAACTACCTCCTAACACTCGGCATGAGCACATTTTGGTCCTCCACGAAGAATGGCGACGCACCCAATGTGACGGTACCAGGCGACTGACGAATGAAGTGAGTGAGAAAGTGTTTGCCTGCATTAAGCCAATGGAGGTCACACACGCTACCAGGGTGACACATAATACCACCCGTGGTCATGTTGTGCCGAGCTGACCATTTGGACATGTATTGAACAACTGTTTTGTGTAACACACATCGACATTACCAGACATATTTAATTGACTGGTCATTATATTGCTTCGACTGTCTGCACAATGTTTCAGAACAAATTGATGTTTGCTATGTATGTTTTGCTGCTTTTTGTTCACTATCGAGCTTCAAAACGGCTGCCAAGCTTCTTTTGGGCGTTAATTTACGTAGGTTCTGAGTAAGGTCGATAGACGTGGGTTCTGAGCAAGGTTGATAGACGTAGGTTCTGAGTAAGGTTGATAGACGTAGGTTCTGACTAAGGTTGATAGACGTAGGTTCTGAGTAAGGTCGATAGACGTAGGTTCTGAGTAAGGTTGATAGACGTAGGTTCTGAGTAAGGTTGATAGACGTAGGTTCTGAGTAAGGTTGATAGACGTAGGTTCTGAGTAAGGTTGATAGACAAAGGTTCTGAGTAAGGTTGATAGACGTAGGTTCTGAGTAAGGTCGATAGACGTACGTTCTGAGTAAGGTTGATAGACGTACGTTCTGAGTAAGGGTGATACACGTAGGTTCTGAGTAAGGTTGATAGACGTAGATTCACACCGACAAAAGTAGAGAGATTTTGGTTCACAAGCACAGGCTATTAGAATACGGTAGTTGGAATTAAAATGAAAACAATGCCTGTTATGACAATGTATCTTAAATATGATCAATTATTGCCTGCTTTCAGATACCAGAGTTAGATTCAAACAACCAAGAAGACCGAAGGCATCATTAAAGCTTTTCGCTAATAGGTTTCTAACTAAGAGTTGGACTGTCGACAAATTTTACCTTCTTGAAAACGTCCAGCCTCGAATCAAAGTTGTTATGTTTACGCCAAATGGCATATCAAGGCATCTACAGTTGGAAGCGCTCAAATATGACAGAGCTGAAGTCATCAGCCTCTGTTCCGGCTTGTGCACAGGGAACACACATGGATGTGTGTACAGCATTGTCAGATTTAAATACACACAGAACCGAGCCGTAAGAAACATCAGATACCTGCTATCCTTTCCAGAACCACGAGGTCGAAACATCAACAAACTGAGACCCAGCTTACGCAAGCTTAACGAGCACAAAAGGTAAACATTTAAGTTCCAAACAAACTGTCTCCAACATACATTGTGTATCTCAGTCACGCGTCGTGTGTACCATGCCTAGATTTACGGAGCGTACGAAGATACTTTAAGCAATAGCTTCCGTTATCATAGTCAGGAGCATTATTATTACATTATTGGCAGATCAATATATACGAATGTAGATAAGAGGATTCGGTTGATCCTGGCCAAATCTGCTTTGTTTGGCTCATTATAAGCTCAGGCCCTTGCCCCCTTTTCACGCAACGTTGACAGCCAAATCCGTCTGGTATACCCCTAAACTGTACCGACTGCTGAATTACACGGAGTGTGACAAAGGCTGCGTTCCTGACAGCAAATCCGGGTACTCTCGAAGCGTCAGTCACGAGATTGGGAGGAACCAAATCTAAGGCTCAAAGGACGATAGGGAGTTCGACGGTTTGATCTTAGAATGCAAGTGTGACCTTTCATAAACGAGTATTTCGGAATTTCCTTTGTTTCAGCAGATCGTAGATGACAAGTTCAGGTCTGGAGGCTCGGATAGGCCTTAGGCTATAAACGACCACGAGCATAGCAAAACCATCATGTCGCTTGGTAACTCACAGTCTCATTTAATTCATTACATAATCTACATATATACAGTGACATTTTGACTTGGGAGTGTCTGCTCCGGTTCAGCGAACAAAAATCCTTCTCTTTCACTTTTCAGTCTAGCCAATTTCAACTAAGTTAACGACTCCTTGAGATCCTCGTATTCTCAACACAATCTAATTAAACGCGATGTATAGCCTTGAAGAGAGTCTGTGACAGAATCAGCACTTTCTTTCGTCGAGACTCATTCATGTACCTTCCAGCCGTACATTGACACTGAGTTTCTGTCCAACACCCTTGTCTCTTCTAAGCAACTGTTGGGTGCCTTTCATCGTGAGCCTTGTAATGGATGGTTCACGGGTTCGATACACCACGTGTTTTGGTGAAGCGAAGCGCATGCGCATTATGAAATCCTAACATCAAACTGTGACGTCATGCAAATTTCATACAAATCGGAGTTCTACTAGCGTAACAATAGGGCCCGTAAATCTCGCGAGGCGCTACTTCCGCTGCTAGATTTCCAGTGACAAGCGAATACTCAAGAACCAGTTCTGGTGCCAAATTGCGCGATCGCCAAATATGACCTCACTAGACCGGACCAAGTGTACTACCATACTTGGCTGTCACAGCTGGTGACAGTCGTAATAAATGGATCATTTGGGGACGATAAGATCGAAAAAGTATTTTTCCTTCAAGGATTATCGGTTCCTTACTGACAACCGACAACCATGAGTCAATTCGAAAACATATGAGTACCTTTATTTAGCTATAATATATTTTTGACAGTGCAGTTCTATCGCTAAACGTGTTTCTTTTCAGTATCGCGGACAGTGTTTGTCAGAAAATATATTTCGGGAATCAGTGACATGGTTAACGTAAAATGCATTTGAGTAAAATGTATTTACTGAATTAATAAAACTGTTAATTAATATCCTGCTATTCATGAAATGGTCATGTGAAACCAACTTGATCAAGTTGATGCTCTGTTTATTTGGCCACATTGACTCTGTTATTTCTATTTTCAATTAAAGTAT
Source organism: Haliotis rubra (assembly GCF_003918875.1). Taxonomy (NCBI): domain Eukaryota; kingdom Metazoa; phylum Mollusca; class Gastropoda; order Lepetellida; family Haliotidae; genus Haliotis; species Haliotis rubra. The sequence continues at coordinate 81,093 of NW_025765288.1, read as the reverse complement.
GTAATTTCAAAATTAGAATATTTTTGTTTGTTTAATTTATTATTTATTTTCTAAATACATTTGTTATGCTGCAGCAATATTTTCAGTAACTATTCCAAATTTAAATATAAACATTTTTTACATATCAATATTTATATTTGTTAGGAATTATTTAATAGATATAATCAATGGGGACAATTGACTTTATGCAATGTAAAATGCATGTGTATAAATACTTGAGGTACTAATATAAATACTTTGTAAACTATATAGTTGGTAGGCTTAACATATAATTTTACTCTCTTCCCAAGTCTAAGGGATGGCTGTATGCAAGTTCAGGTGACAGAATGACTCAAAGATACAAGAAATATGTTGTTTGTTGCTTTGCAAATGTGAAATAAAATGCATTATAAATTTTACTTTGGATAGATGATAGGGATCTGCATATGTCAAAGTGTTTCTTTGCCATGCTGTAAACAGATAAAATAATGATATATTGAATAAATAGCAGTTCTCGTAACATTATAAATAAAAAAATCAATATATGAACTTTCCCATTTATGGTGACGTTTTTAATCACACAGGAAGTCATAGTGTCACAAACCAATCAACAGCTCGACAAAAAAACCTTGATGGCATGGTTACAATTATTTCGGTTACTACTGTCAGATATTCAAAACAAAAATGTGAAAACCTTCAGCCATAAGAATATTCATCATGAAACAATTATTTATCAAATTAAGTAAACATAATTTTAGTGGGGTGATATGTAAAAAAAGCTGCTTGTTGGACAATATTAATTACACTATGTACCATGATCTACAGCTCATGCGTGTTACTTACTTCTTGGTTATGCAGGGGTGAGGTTCTGCTATGCTGTAAGCAAAATATGAAGCAGCACACAGCACCTTCAAGTCACAATTGGGAAAAATGCAAGACCAAATATACTCAAATATGGAGTAATCACTCAAAGACATTTGTTGTATTGTAAAATATACTGATCAATACATGGGGGAAACTAAATGTGCATATATACTATGGCATTACTGTAGATACTGCAGACACTGGCTGATAGCAGCATGGGTATGATTACTTGTCATGAAATATAGTTTTTTCACCTATTTTTCGTAAATATATATTCCAAATATTCTGCCAATAAGGCAAAGGTTGGTAACTGGCATTCCATATTTGCCACTATACAGCTAGACCAATATGGTTTAAAATAACGGAGAGGAATAATGTGTACTGGTTATTGTGCTATGAACCAGTGTTGTAATCTTACAGCAAATAAAAACAAAGAATTTCAAATTTCAACAAAAATTCTATGTCATGTAGAAATACATGCCTATGCCATTGATTAAGTTTAATTTTCCTTGGTAAGCATGTTTTTTCATGGAAACTGGGGTAGTAGGGTAACCTAGTGGTTATACTGTTGACACTTGTCAACCTGAAGGCCTGGGTTCAATTCCCCACATGGGTGCAAAGTGTGAAGCCCAGTTCTGCTCTTCCCAGCATGATGTTGCTGGAATATTGCTTAAAGCGGCATGAAATCCATTTCTCTCACTTGGAAACTTTTGCTATATTCACTGAAAATCTAATCCTACACATTTATCGTTATATATTTAATGTCAAATCAATATCACGGCTAAAAGCAGAAATCTTCCAAACCATTCAATTTGTGCTTGCTTTATCCACACTTAAAAAAACAATAAACAAGTTTTAGAGCTATTTTATTCCAAAGACATAATCACTCATAACATATCAAACATTCTTTGCATTTAACAGATGTTAAACCTGAAAAAATACTGTAACAGTATGAACTGGAATATTTGCATGGTAACTCATCTGAATTCTCACTGTATTATCTGAGAGTCCCAAGATGTCACAAGATGTTCCACAACACCTTGCTGGTGACAAGCATTTCCTGTTCAAGCAAGTGTCCAAAGGATGATGTGTAGGGCTTTAATATTTTTATAACTGTATATACAACACTTCAATGACTTGCTGTTTCTTCTTTGGCAGTGTTTTGCTTGAACCACCAGATGTTCAAAGAAATCTGAAGATCTGTTTCAGTTTGTGTTGCTCTTGATGTCAATAGTAATTGTGGTAATAAAGAAATCTATTCCTCCTTCTTTCTCCTCTCAAAGATGTGCATCTGTTCCAACTGAAAAATTACACAACACATGTGATACCAAGTATGATAGAAAGTACGTAGAAAATGTAAACAGTTCCTTACAATGTTGACATCAAGATATTATTGCATGTGGGTGTTATGTTTACCTGAACATGCTGCACCATAAACAAATGCTAAATGGGTTTATAATTAATCAAGCTAATATTACATAATACATTTGTGAGAGACATCCATTCAGAGGTAATGGCATCGATCAAAGTGTGGATATAATCATCATTGTTTACGCGCTATTAAATTATTATTTAATTCATTACATTCGTTTTTTTAGAATTACACCTGGAATTTCTGGATAATTCCAACTGCACGATACTTTATTTATTAACACAGTATCCGATAAAATGTTTTAGGCACACCTTTACAAATATTAACCCCAAAATGATAATTTTGTGAGGTTCCAAAATAACTTTACATTGTTATGGATAAACTTAATTGATATTTGCCATGATGAATGACGTAAGTGATAATAAATGTAATAGCTGCAAAATCCAACTGTAGTGAGTAGGTGAGTTAATATTTATCGTCGCTTTGGCAATATTTCAGCTATATCATGACGAGAACAATTTATTATTATAGATCAATACAATTAGAGAAAAAAAGTCTGTTGTAGAAGAACAGTAAAAAAACTCATTTTATATCACATGTATTAAAGTAAAATTAGCCGGCTGTCATAAAACGATGTTATTAAATATAACAATACAATATAAAAATGGGCTATAGGTTGCCAAAAATTTGAAGGTAGAAGGGGACGGGAACTTACAGTACTTTTGCTACCCGCATGGACCCTAGCGCTGGATTTACATCATCCCCTCAGCTGTTGACAGTTTAGACAAAGTTAGCCATTAATTTATACGAACATATACTATGATTAAAAATGTGGTGAGATTAAACATGCTTTGAAAGACGTGGTCTTACATACCCTCTCGGAGGGACAATAAAATCCCAGTGTAAGATATCAAATACAATCAAACGATTCACTAATCTTGCACACATGTCAACTCCACCCTTATTGTGCTTGCCATGCTTAAACTATACCAGCCTTTAAATCCATCCAACAAATAACTTACTAATGAATCGGCGACCCTAAAGACGACGCTGTGACAACCCTGCATCTGTTTGGCAGGTATCTACGTGCTATTCATGCAACATTGCCTTAATGCCTTTATAGTCTGTTACATGTCACACAAGCGAGTGTCGAGTATGATTATGCATGGCATGCCCCATGTAACAGTGTTATCGCCATTGCTGAAAAACGTTGTTTGTCACCGGAAGTACTAAACAACGTAATGTCTCGAGAAGTGCCGTGACCTACTTACGGGCCCTATGTGTTGACTGTTCGCAGCTGAAATGGAAGCCGCTGAAGAATGAAACATTGCTGAGAGTAGGAATAATGCACTTCTGTTCTTCTTTTTCAGAAAAATGATTATTTCCATGGCCGTTGATAGTGATAGAAGTATGTATCTTCTCTTAGCGGCTTTTGGAACTATGAGGGTATGTCTTTATGAGATACGGAATGATGAAGTCAAAGACTCCTCCACGTGTTTAAGGGTGTACGGAAGGGCGGTATCAGTCCACGTGATGAGGATAACGACGGGTCTGTTGCTGGTGACGGAAAGAAATCTTCAGCATGTGATGTTCAATACAGGTCAACCGATTCGAGGTTTCAAGATCATAGACATAGACAATGATAAGATGATGACGTGTTGGAGCTACAATGACAGACGCGTTCTTGCATTCAGTAGAATCTCCCCATGCTACATCATAAAAGAATATATTGTAGAGACCATGGTAGGTTACAGCGCTTAGTTGACATGATACGCCTGCGGAAGTGTCACTGTCTTAAAAACGTCTACGATCTACGCATAACATACCTACATCTACGTAGAAGGTACTTTCAAATCAGTTCAAGATAGTTTCATATATGTACCCCCTCAAGGAGTGTACACAAGTACACCCATATAAAGTACCTTGCTTAGCGCGGCCAGAGGATTGACCTATGTTTAACAAATGGAGACCAATGTGTTGTTAGAGAAATTACATAATGAAAGCACCCAAACCCAAATAAACATCTTAAACATCACGAGAAATTGTAAACCAAAAGTCACTGTGTTCTCCGATCTGATTGGTTGAAAAACGTGATCAAATGGTATTCGATTCCCGGTAATTGCAAGACTTTTCACTGCGTATTAATATGTTCAGATAATCAGTACTTTTTTCGCTTCGACCATTTTCAATGAAATTTGGACTTTCCAAATTTCAATGTTGGCACCATAGAAGATGTGTTTGGAGAAGTAGATGAGAACATCTTGAAATTACTAATGCAGGATGAATGTAAGTTTTTAAAATAAAAAAACCCCAACATCAATAGATCAAGAAATAGATGATCACATTTTTGGAAGAACTAATGCCGGATGTTCCCTGCCACCCACATATCAACAATATTGAACAATGTTGAACACACCTGGAGACCTGAACATCGCGTTTTGTTTGTTCACTGATCAAAGTATACTGAAAACGTGTAATAATTTACTTTCCTAATTGTGAAACAAATGAACACAACAAATAAACGAGAACATATTAGTGACTTTATCAGTCATTGTGACATTTCTGCCATTCTTTCCACGTTACGCTTACTATTAGATCATCTACTGTTAGAAAAACAAAATGTAATTATTTATACTCACCCGATTCAAATAGAGGCAATGTGATTTTTCAGAATGGCTGGATTTCCGTGTATACGGGAGAGAATTTGAGTTCCTGACAAGTTCCGAGCTGAATGAGAGATTGAGGCTGTTCTATGCCGAAGTTTGGAACGTCAATGGCAAGATGTATTCCAAGTCCACCTTTGTCGGTCTCAGGGCTGCTATTCACAGGCACATAAGGGTGTCTCCTTATGAACGCAACATAAATATCCTCCAAGATTAAGATTTTCACACAGCAAACAATATATTTTTGTCCATGGTCAGAAAGCTAAAACAAGAAGGACTTGACAACACAAAACATCAAAATAACACATTCCGAAATCACAAAAAATCACCGTGGTGACCTGAAAGGTGAAGTTGAGCCTAACAAGAGAATATATGCCACAAACACACGGTTCTGTCCAGTATCTTCATTCGAAAAATATATTTCGTACATGAATCCAAATAACAATGCTTTCTTCCAGCAGCCAAAACGCCTCTGTCTGAAACTGTCTGGTACAACACTCGTCCCGTTGGCAAAAATTATCTTGCATTGTTCATGAAAGACATCAGTAAAGATGCAGGTCTTGACAAAACATACACAAACCACTGCCTTCGTGCAACCGCCGTGACCTTGTCGTCTCACGCGGGCGTTGAAAACCGTGAAATTTGTAAGATCACCGGTCATCGTAATGACGAATCTTTGAAATCCTACTCTGTCGAATCGAGCTCGGATCAAAAGCGAGCATATTCAGAGATTCATCAGGGTGAGCGACGTGATGTTGGGGTTCCATAGCACTGCGAAATGAATTGTCAAATGTCACAAACTTCTAGTTGAATCGTTCTTTTGAAACTGTTGCTAGAGGCTAGACATGCCAAACTCAAACGTAACTATCAACAACTACTTCCAGTAGTCTGGGTCAGTTGACCAGTCCATGATATTTTAAGGGGTGCTCATTAGATATTAAGTTTTTCTCACCATACAAAACATGTTTACTGTTAAAAACTGCCCAAGGTGCTACTACCACTTAGTATAAAAATGGAAATTAAAAGAACCTCCAACCTCCAATCTAATAAACAAAATCAACGGCAATGCTTTTGAATGTGGAAGGTTCCACTTTCATTGTTTGGAGGGGATATAGGTTGTTCAAACTTTTATATTGTGCACAAAGCCGATAAGATATTTTATTTTGTTAATATGTTGATCTAATACGATGCTCTTGTGATTTGAGGAACATAATAAGGCCCATATTACTTGCCATGATGGCAAAAAATAACCAAATTGAGAAACTCACCAATTGTAGCAATGAACAGGTCCAGATGCTACCATGGGAACCAGCTGAAACGGCGGGCTGATGACACTTAGCTGCTGTACCCCTACACGAGCTCAAAGAGTGCAGACACAAAAACGTGTGTGGACCTCTTGGTTTACTTTTGTGTTTACAATGTCGATAAACATCATGTGTTGGCCAATTTCCGGTTGTTATTGAGTATTTGCTGACGCCGTCGGTTCCAAATGAATTCCCGTGCTTTAATTACTCAATAACACCTGGAAATTGGCCAACACATGATGTTTATCTCCTAAGAGGCATCCAGTAAAAGAGAGTCAGTGATTGTGCCGAACACGCCATAGTAGGTTTAAGCATGAAATGAAAGGGAATGAACCAGAACGTAAAGACCGAGCATTGGCAGGGCAAACCTCACCGACCTATGAAGATCCGTGTTGGAATTCGTCTTCATAAACCATGCATGTCGTAAGACTTGACTGGATCGGGTGGTCAGGCTCGCTGACTTGCTTCATCCTATTATGTCGTCGTATCCAGTTTGCGTAGATCGATGCTCATGCTGTTGATCACTGAATTGTCCGGTCCAGACTGATTATTTACAGGCCGACGATTGCAGCGTTAAACAACAAACAAACCACCCAAAGAAATTGGGTTTTCTGGGATGATTGAAACAAATACATTGTATTTAAGGGTAGATGTCATATGCCACATCACATATGAAATTTCCAGAGAAATTGACAGTGTTAAGCTACGATAGATTTACAAACAATATCTGTCAACATAAACACATCACACAGTGCAAACAAATGATTTATTTTTTTTCAACAAATGATGATACGGCACACAGAAGTGAGGATACACAGAGAAGTACCAGCACAGTCTTCGATAGTCACTGAAGCGTACGTAAGCTGTCTTGCATTGACCAAAGAATGTACAGCTATCCTCAAATCTTAGTCATCAGCCACCAGCGCATCACATTACTTCTGATCGATTATGTACGCTGTAAGTGTTTTTTTTTCATTTACAGCGCCATATCGCCTTTAATGCATTGCTAGTATGGTTAAAATGTTTTTTGTCAAACTATTCTTATTGCGATGCATGTCTTGGGACATTACATTCTGTTGCATCAGCAAAGTGAAAATGAAAATGAAACGTTGCTAGTATGTCTTTGTATACTTTTGTCCATAAAAAGGTTAAAGCATTGAATGAGTATTCGCAGCAACAGAAACGACTAAACCTCTCCACTTTCATACGAAATATCTTACTTACAGCGGAATGAATTGTACAATTTTGACTATGACATCAGTACGTGTTTGTCAGAAGCAACATTCAGTAGTATTACAGCTCTACAACGGCACACTTACATTAAGTGTAACGTGTGTTTACCACGTTTATTAAAACGATCTCTCAAGCTTTGAAACCACTGCTACCATTCAGTTCAAGATCTAAATAATTGATGTGTAAAATATATTTAATTTGAGGGAAACCACAATTTGAAGAGGAACATTTGTACTACATGATGAATAATAGAGACAGTATGATTTTTACGCCTCTTTTAGCAATATTACAATAATATCACGGCGGGGGACTACAGAAATGAGCTTAACGCAGAGTACCCATGTGGGGAATCGAAATTGAAGGAGATGCTGAACACTCCCCAAATCATGCCACCCGCCTGAAACAAGCACCCACATTGCTTTGGCCCATTTACATGCAGCACATGGCAAGTGGGATTCAATATGGGTATCTGCCTTTGCAGAAGTACGGGTGCAGCTAAAATGCTCTCAGGAATGCCGAGTTAGCTGAATGCTGAAACCACACGTGCATGGCAATGGCTCTTCTGGTGTCAGTGATGATAACTGATAGAGCACAATTTCCTCGTCCACGGACTATTATTTAATATGTTCCTGGAATCTTACCCAAGGCGTACTTTGTTGATTTACTGAATCTGAAGACAACACCAAATGGCCAAGTCTGCTGTCTAACGTCCCAGTAACGTCCCGGTTATCAGCACTGCTTGCTTCCTGCCGAAAGCAGATACTTCCAGCATTTTCATCCAGCATATCAACCATCTGAAACTTCCGTTTTCGTGCTGGTAACTCCTCTCACAATATCCAGATTGTCCCATGAGGGATGCCTCTTGAGACTCGGCTACTCAGGCCCAAGTCCCAAGTTCAATATTAACATCATATTAATTTAACACACTTTAGTTTCACGAAACATAATTTAAATCTGAGTTGTGAAAACAATCAATATATATATCACGTGAGTGTGTTTTGGGATGGTTAATATCCTGCATTAGGAATAAGCATTGTATTTAGCGAGCCTTGGCGAGCTAAATACATAGTGTTTATTCCTAATGCAGGATATTAACCATCCAAAAACACACGAGTGTAATAACCTATTAATCATACAATGTCATTTTTGCTTTATAATTTTTAAAAATGCGATTTCAAATGCCGCAAATCATGAAACTAAACTTCGTGGAATGTCTATGACGTCACAAATATGTGCGGAATAATACGTTACGTCACAAGCCCGGTGACCTAATTTTCTCATGATCACTCAGCGCTCATCTAGTTCCCGGTAAGCTTTTATGCTAAAGCACGTATTGTTAGCTTAGCTTACGTTTGAAAAATAACAACTTCAGGAACTTCAGAAACCTTCAATTAACCTTTTGAACAACCAAATAATCTTTAATGTTAGCGTGACACTGTGCATCGTTCTCTCGCTAACACTGACAGTCGGTCGGGGAACTGATGTTGGTATCTTAGTAAGCCTATGAATTTCTATCTTCGCTTTGTAATCTACATCTATCAAAACCAGGAATGAATTTTCTGGGATCAAAGCACTGACAGTACCGTAACCACGGCCGTTAATCCGGACACGACCGCCGATCCTTGACGCCATGTTTGTTTACACTTTGAAAGTAGTCCCTGAAATTTGCATATGACCCCTCTAATTTGCATCGATATCCGTATATGACCCCAACGGATACCCAAAATATCCGTTGGCTTTATCCTGCCGAGAACACTATCCATTGTATGATAAATATATATATTTATATATACATATATGTATGCATATTTGTTTTGTTTACACAACAGTGTTTTCAGCCTTACGTTATCTACGTTTGGACAAGTCTTTCGCTTTTGGTAACTTTTTGAGTTTTAAAATTTTGGTGAAATCAAGCATAAACTTTTCTTTATCTGGTTCGTGTATTAATTATCGCAGCTTTTATTGAGTATTGGGACACCGTTAATGGACTTCGCATATTGTACCCATATGGGGAGTCAGACTTATCACCATGGGGGATCCTATAAATGACTTTACCACATTGTACCTTTAGGGGGAATCGAATCCGAGTCTTTGGGGTGTCGAGTGACGGCTTCAGCCAACATGCTTCCCACCACCTCCTTAATGTGAGAGGAGAGTCCGAACTGACCAGTGCTAACATATCACGACAGGGGATACCAGGCGGACAATACCCACCACCTCCTTAATGTGAGGGGAGAGTCCGAACTGACCAGTGCTAACATATCACGACAGGGGACACCAGGGGGACAATACCCACCACCTCCTTAATGTGAGGGGAGAGTCCGAACTGATCAGTGCTAACAGTTTTTACCAATTTGGTGAAACGACATTTGGTGCTGACAAGCCACTGATGACAATCACTGATACTTATGTCCTGCATCAACTCATGATGCAGGACATGAAATCACGCTTAAGAGACACATTTCAGCAAAACGAAACACAGCGATTAAAAATACTAGACACTGTGTTTAAACAACTGAGTTAACTTCTATGCACTCTCTCTTGTTATTAGCCTGGCGAAAACGGACGTCTGCAAGCACATCGGTCAAGGTCATTCACCACGTGGCCAGGAGTTTTACAGAAGACGCCATCTATGGCTTCAGCACGGAACTAACTCGTTATTACGTTAGAACTCGAATTACGTTAGAATGTGCATACAAGGGGCCGTTTGAGGACGTCGCCATCCAACTTAATCCGAGGAAGAGGTCAAGGTCATATGTATACAAAATACTCAGTATGAGTCAAGCACCGTGTAGAGAGCTTGCATGTGTCTATGTTATAGGCATAATGGCGGCTAAAACGTAACAAAGTTTGGTCTATTTTAACGACAATCTTCCAAACGAGGCTCTCTTCACGATGGGTAGGTGGGTGGGTGAGTGAGTGAGTGAGAGAGAGAGTGAGTTTTGGGGTGTTTTTTGTCTTTATAAAAACGCTGTGTGAATGTCACGGCTGCTTTGTCTTATTCTGATGTTGGTGTTCAACTGACAAAGTAGGAGAGGACTTTCTATGAGATTACTTGTCAATATGCTATTGATTCTTTATGAGTGTTTTCTACAAAACAGTCTCTTAGCTATTTCAGGTTGTCAAATTTGTCAATGGGCGTCTGTAGGAATGGAAAAGTGTACATCCTGGGAAGGAAGGCGTCATCGAATTTGATACACTACTACCAGAAACGACAGAATGTGTTGATATTCAAGAAAGAATACAAGCTAAAGTATCCTGCGTTGTCAATACTCTTTGCTTTCAAGAAGGTCGAGCTGTCGTTGGCCACCTCAACTACCATCTGCATGTTTGACCTTCCCCTGAAAAGGTCAATGTCACTGCAATCATTTGAACAAGCTAACGGTGGCACTTCCAAGATAGTGTGTGTGAGTCCCGATGAGATGACTCTCCTTCAAGTTGACCACAAACGCCCGTTTATATTCAAGGCAAAATAAAGTGAATGTAGACTTTTCACCCTTAGCTGTAATGACAGGATCCGCCGTTGTGGGTGCGTGGACTAATCTGCAGTAACAGAGGGCTTTTAGTACTAAGAAGAATTGTTGTCTAATGGTTGAAACTACAACAGCAACTACTACTAACACTGCTCCAACTAATATAACAACAACAGTAACTAATGATACTTCTATACTGAACCGCCAAAGAAACGTCACACCGATAGAGGTTTCTTAAAGCACACACTTTACTTCACTCTAACACTCAAAATGGAGGATTGAGCTCAAAATTATGGTTAACACATTTTCGTGAATCACATTTGGAGTTCACACAAACAAAATCCTGAAACATGGTACCATTAAGATACCCCAAAGTCAGTGTTGTCTATGTGCATTGTCTGTACACGGAACGAATTGGCTGGTTGATGAGGACTATAGGCACTTGGGTCCATACTCTGCGAAATGCCTGATCGAGGCCAGCCGCAGTTGTTGGGTTTGATTGGAGGTCATTCAGTCTTCTTTGAATCTTGTCCCAAAGGTTTTGTGTTGGACTTAAATCCGGACTGAGAGCAGGCCATTGTAGTGTTTGGATGTGATGTTTTCTTTTGGAAGTCCAACGTTGCTCTGGCAGTGTGGGCACGAGCGTTTTCTTGCTGGAAGATGTTGTTTCTGTGACGTCCAAAATGTGGTACAATGTGGGGTCTTATGTCTCGATCTTCTGTCTTCTTATGAGTAGCTGTCACCTCATTTCCTTATCCTGGACCGAGATTCTGGAACACCACGGTGTCAACTAACTGGTTCAGGCCAATTGCACCCTACACTATGATGCTTGGACCACCCCACGAGTCTCTTTCAACAATACACTCACTGGAAAACAGTTCCCCACACCTTCGCAATACTCTCACTCTGCCATCGGCTGCCGAAACACAATATCGGCACAGTTGTGCATTGTCGATAATGCCCATTGCAGTCGGTTTGGGCGGTGGCGAGCTGTGAGAACAGGACCACGATATGGTCTGTGACAACAGTGATTTCATCCGAGCACTAATGGGGCTGTTGTGAGTCCCAGTGGTCTAGCACGCTCTGGGAAAGCAATCCTGCAGATGGTTGCGCACAATCTCTCGGTCTTGACGTGATGTTACTGAAGCTCGGTCACTGCCTGGACGGTCTTGGAAGCTCTCAGTGACCTGGACCCGGTTGTATCAAACTTTAATAAAACTTTAATCGTTAATTAAACTATGATTAGTTAATCATTGATTATCTTCAGTTGCATGAAATCCTTAATAAAGGAATCCCTTCATTAATCCATCATTAAGCTAATAAAGGTTTGGGGGTATCATTAACTCATCATTAGCTGTATCAACATGGCAGACGACATTAGGTACCGTCAACTTCGACGTCGGAGAAAGGAGAAACATTTTCATGAACGGATTGATTAACCCCCACCGGTGCCACAAGGACATATATGTCCTTCCTCTTTAACCCTCACTTTGAAGTTCAATAAAATTCTAAATATATCACATATTTATATACAAACATACTTCAGTTTTGAATTCTGCGGGAAATTCCCTGTTTCTTGATACCATCCACTATTAAATCAGACAAAACTAAAGTGCTTAAAATAACCTTTCGAAATAGACTTCGTCGTGTCGCCATTTTTGACACAATATGTAATCGCGCTTCAAAGAGTTATTTGCTGTAAGTTTTGAAATGTGAAAATTTGACAATTACTGGGAATATAGAATTTCAAAAATAGCATAGTAATAATCACTGATATCAGTTTTTCATAAAATCACGATAATTCTGAAACGTTGCCGATGAACCTAGAATCGGTTGGGATGTTTTCGAAAATACACTTAAACAAACGCCGAAGTGCGTTTTCCTCCATATTGGATACTGTTTACAAAATCACGTTTCGCGAAGGCCGGTATTGAGACACCAATTACATCATGTATACATTTGTATTTCATATTCAGCTGCGAGAAATACACCACTGAATTTCCTATACATTTTGGAATCAAATTACAAATGGCCTTTGTCATCAATACCAACTGTCTAGATGAAATGAAACGAAAGATATTGGGGTGAAAACGAACATTGTACTCCAAAGATTGCACTTGTTTGAAATGTAAACAAAGAAAAAATCTGATTTTACACTGCGTAGCATTTTCTGGAATTGTCCGACACCCAGCCGTCCATTCTTTGCTTGCAATGGCTCAATATCTTTAGAATATGCATGGAAAGAGTATCTTGCCAAGAAATAGGAAATTAAAAACAGATACAATGCAATGATTTGATAATTCATAAGAATTTATCAAGGTTTCCGTGCAGCGTGACGCCATGACTGACGCAAAATAACGCAGAACGACAAGGGTAATTATCAGCATTTCGGGCTTCTTCTCTTATTTATCCAATGAAAACTATAAAAACATATAACAATACACAGAGAGTCAGAATAATTCTGACTACTTACACCACATATTTATGTACAAATGATCCCTGAATCAAGGGAAGAGTCCTCGCCAAATCCTGTGTACCCTTGTCAGCGAAGTCGCCATTTTGTAAGAAATCGGTCAGCGGTAGTGATGTCATACGTCAACCTTGTTGCACATATTAGGCAATTTCTTTGAGGTGAAGGTCGGCTGAACAAGAGTAAACACAATCGCCCTATCCTTCCGATTACACTGTCAGTATTATGATGTGTATCTGCGTATAGTTCAGATACTTTTTCATGAAACTGACTCCAGTATGTACATTTAGTTTTGTTCAGTATCATATCATACGTGGATATAGGGTATACATTCTATATTCTTTGAAAGTTTTTGATTGTTTGAATAATATTTACATAAGAAATTGACACATTTAGTGTAGTAGACCATATTCTGTCTGAAAACACTTTTTATTTGCATTTTGAAACATGTTGTTCCATTTTGTATTGATTTCTTTGGACGTTCTATTGCTTACCCCAATGCTATTGAGCTCAGACATTATTTTGTCCCATATCTGCTTTTTTTGTCATTGGTAAAGGAGTTAGTCAGTTTGCTGTTTAACACACTGATATGATCTTCAACTAGGCCTGTATTTCACAACTTTCAAAGTTTATACTACGATTTCTGACGGCGGCCATTATGCAGATTATAGATGAGTGTTTACCTGCAATGCATCATGGATAATAATTAGGGGATTCCCCTAAGTCAATCATGGTTTAATCACGGGACCTTTGTTAGAGGCATACTTAGTTAATGGGTGTTTAAATAAGGGTTTATACAACCGTATTTAAACACTTCATTAACTAATCAAACATTAACAATTTAATCAATGATTGGTGTTTAATTGATGATTACATAATTACGCGTTGATACAACTGGGTCATGATACCGCTCCTGCAGTGGACGGTCCTGGAAGCTGTTAGTGACCTGATACCGCTCCTGTAGTGGACGGTCTTGGAAGCTGTTAGTGACCTGATACCGCTCCTGTAGTGGACGGTCTTGGAAGCTGTTAGTGACCTGATACCGCTCCTGTAGTGGACGGTCTTGGAAGCTGTTAGTGACCTGATACCGCTCCTGTAGTGGACGGTCTTGGAACCTGTTAGTGACCTGATACCGCTCCTGCAGTGGACGGTCCTGGAAGCTGTTAGTGACCTGATACCGCTCCTGCAGTGGACGGTCCTGGAAGCTGTTAGTGACCTGATACCGCTCCTGCAGTGGACGGTCTTGGAAGCTGTTAGTGACCTGATACCGCTCCTGTAGTGGACGGTCCTGGAAGCTGTTAGTGACCTGATACCGCTCCTGCAGTGGACGGTCTTGGAAGCTGTTAGTGACCTGATACCGCTCCTGCAGTGGACGGTCTTGGAAGCTGTTAGTGACCTGATACCGCTCCTGCAGTGGACGGTCCTGGAAGCTGTTAGTGACCTGATGCCGCTCCTGTAGTAGACGGTCTTGGAAGCTGTTAGTGACCTGATACCGCTCCTGCAGTGGACGGTCTTGGAAGCTGTTAGTGACCTGATACCGCTCCTGCAGTGGACGGTCGTGGAAGCTGTTAGTGACCTGATACCGCTCCTGTAGTGGACGGTCCTGGAAGCTGTTAGTGACCTGATACCGCTCCTGCAGTGGGCGGTCTTGGAAGCTGTTAGTGACCTGATACCGCTCCTGTAGTGGACGGTCTTGGAAGCTGTTAGTGACCTGATACCGCTCCTGTAGTGGGCGGTCTTGGAAGCCGTTAGTGACCTGATACGGCTCCTGTAGTAGACGGTCCTGGAACCTGTTAGTGACCTGATACCGCTCCTGCAGTGGACGGTCTTGGAAGCTGTTAGTGACCTGATACCGCTCCTGCAGTGGACGGTCCTGGAAGCTGTTAGTGACCTGATGCCGCTCCTGTAGTAGACGGTCTTGGAAGCTGTTAGTGACCTGATACCGCTCCTGCAGTGGACGGTCTTGGAAGCTGTTAGTGACCTGATACCGCTCCTGCAGTGGACGGTCTTGGAAGCTGTTAGTGACCTGATGCCGCTCCTGCAGTGGATAGATTATCATAACACGAACATTAAAATGATTGGCTACCCTCCGTGCAGTCTGGCCAACATGCAATCGTCCCATGGCTTGGTTCCTCTGATCACTCGTAAGTCATGGCATGGCAATTGTTAAACTATTTTTTTTCAGGCGAGTTTGGGACTCGTTTACGTTGGAAGGGTTGATACGATATGCACGTGCATTTTATTTTCACGAATGTTATACGAAACCTTTTACCACGTCTGCCTTTTCAGGTGCGTTTTATTAATATGCTTTTTCATCACAAAATACACTGATGCTGGTAGAGACAAGATGCTGGTAGAGCAAGATATTGCCCCCCTCTCCACGACGCTGATGGATCCAAAGGAAGAGCAGGGCCATAACAGTTTGGCACCATCACCTCCACAGTAGCTGCCAGAACAAGGCTGAAAAGAACTGTCTCAGGGGCTCCAGCTCCGGATTTTCCCTCTGTCTGCGTCCCAGACAGCTACAACTACTTCTAACTCTGGGGCGGTGGGGTAGTCTAGTGGTTAAAGCGTTCGCTCGTCACGCCGAAGACCCTGGTTCGATTCCCCACATGGATACAATGTGTGAAGCCCATTTCTGGTGTTCGCAGTCGTGATATTGCTGGAATGTTGCTAAAAGCGCCATTAAACCCAAATCACACACATTTAACTTATGTAGGAATCAGTACACAGATTATCTGACGACTGACAGTCAACTACTTCTCTCGCCCCTGACAGAATCATATACGTGACACAAAGTACATTCCACAATTCTGGCAGTTTGGCCATCCGTGTTTTTGCATGCTGCTCATCTCCAACGTCAACGGGGCGGGCGAAAAATACACATGATAAATTTGATTGACAATGTTTATGGGAACAAAGATATTGTCATAGGGCTGGATCTTCAAAAAGAGGGACACGATGACATGTGTCAACCAAGTCAGCGAGTCTGACCACCCAATCCTATTTGTCGCCCCTTAAGTCAAGCATAGGTTGCATTCCATCTCGGATATTCACAAAGTAAATATATGTAAAGAAACTCAAAATCAAATTTAATTTTACAATGTAGGATTATTTGAATTACCATTCCTGCTACAATGTCAAGTGTACATATGAACAGAATGTACATGGTGAATTATTACAATAGTACATGTATCATGAAGACCCATGAATGTCATGAATATCAAACTGATCTCATACATAATATAGATAGATATTGCATGATCTCGCAGGTCACAGTATCACGCCACTGTCCTCAGCATGCGACCTGTGACTTCATGCACTTTGCTGGTGAGCCGATACTTGCTGGTGAGCTAAACAAACAGGTGGCCGATCTCATATAACTACTATACAGGTTTCAAGATTGCTGAAAATAACACAAGATGTAAGCCAACAAAGGATATAAACAGACCTATCAACACAGTCAACGTGTCAGAGCCTCATATCGCCACTGTTGAAGCATGATCATATTTATCTTAGTGAAATTTCGAGTGTAATTTTTGTTGTTAAGAAATATATAGTTATTTTTCCTCTCGTTACTTCGATTACGTCTCGATATTTCCGGGTACGTAAGTCCCGAAACATTCAAAGGAAATTGAAATTTACCAGCTGTTTTAAATGTAGTATTTTTGTTATTTTAAATTTCGGCTAAATCTTCCCACCATCGCCAGCGGCTAAAGGGATGATATAAATCCAACTAGGGTTCATGCAGGTAGCAACAGTAATGCAAGTTCCCATGGTCCCTAGTTTGGTGATCTCCCTTCAATTGTTGGCGATCTATAGCCAGTTTTTATATTGTTTTGTCCAGATAGTTCTATTAGTTTTAACTTTCTATACTAGTCTTAATTGAAATTGTGATATTCTAGTTATTTTACTGTCCTTCGATGACAGGTTTTTATAATATACATATATTCCAGTTCAATGTCAAATATGTTGTCGTTACGATATGGCTGAAATATTGCCGATGTGACGTTAAGTATTAACTCACTCAGTCACTCGATATTTCCGCGTCACTTGAAACACTCGAAACCCTTTTCCTCGTATCCTTGATAATTTGCTTCAATTTCTTTTGAAAAATATAAGAACAACGAGAACATGAGCGCTATGTAAAAATGTAATCAACGAGACTCGAATGAAAGTACGAAAAATAAAGAAATAATTAAATTCTGTTATGTCATTAGTCTATCATGCGCACGAAAACGTTTTGTGGACTCTTGCTGGTTTAAAAAAATGATCTTAATATTTATCCTTCATAAACAACCCTACTCAGTCACAATGACGCATTCCATAGTAATGGTCCTCGTCAACGCGTCTTTTAATCTCGACTACATCCAAGTATCGACTGTGTGCTAGATAACAAGTCATAGTTGAAATCTTGAAATCAAAAGCAACACAGTCTGGATTTTGGAGACAGGCCACCTTGCACTCGTCCAGCGTAATGCCACTTTGCTGTGTAAGGAGTACACCCATGGCAAAGGGTCCAAAGTAGATGGCTAGTCCAGATCCAAGAGAGGAGCAATCTGAAACCAACAATCAAAGCAGTGGCATCCATCATGATGTTCCAGATGGCATTTATGCTGTCAATCCAACTAGGGTCCATGCAGGTAGCAAAGGTACTGTAAGTCCCCATGGTCCTTAGTATGGTGATCTACCTCCCGTTGTTGGTGATCTATCGCCTATTTTTATATTGTGTTGTCCTCTGTAGTTAAAATAATTTAGATTTAATTACCTGTTTTACATTTGTACCTGGGATATTCTAGTTGTTTTACTGTCCTTCGTTGACAGGATTTTATACTCTATCTTTAATTATCGTTAATCTATATGTTGTTGTTTTAGTCACGATATGGCTGTAATATTGCCAAAGTGACTTTAGATTTTAACTCAATCACTCACTCAGATGGCATTTGGAAATTGGCTTGACATGGATATAAAACGTCGATACCAGAGAATACTCAGCTTCGATCCTATGCGGAAACAAACTGCAGCAGTAAATGTAGTAAAAGTCATGAGAGCAGTGACAGTTACATGCCTTGATGTTCAATGATGAAAGAAATGAAATGTAAGTTCTTCACGGATTCTTCGCATGGTATTTTATGGCAGCATTTTCTGCCATGTCTTTAATGTAAGATAACGTTTTTAAAAATGTCATCAATTTCAGAGACAGATTTCTGTTGCTGCAAAGCGCAAATGCAGTGGAATAACTCACTGAAAACCAGTTACAAACCTGCGTGCGCAAAATGATAGCATGTCCTATTCTACCGGTAACAACCGCAGTTCTAGCAAGTTCAATTCAAAGAAAATGTTTGTTGCATAAGACACAAGAGTAGAATCGCTATATCGTCATATATTTTCCTTATGTACAAATATGACAGTGACCAGTGAATATAAAAGCAGTCTTTCCTAAATACAATCATGAATTTCGATTCTCGTTATCCCGAATAAGGAATTGAATGCATAAAGGGATACGATACGATTCAACTCACGGTAGAATCGTTAAAATATCTTCAAAAATTACCAACGGCACGTGCACGATGTGGCATAACATTGTCGTCTGTGAAGATTATCATTAGGTTCAAAGGATGGTGACACAACAGTGATTAGGGCGTCACTGAAGATTATCGTTAGGTTCAAAGGATGGTGACACAACAGTGATTAGGGCGTCAGTGAAGATTATCGTTAGTTTCAAAGGATGGTGACACAACAGTGATTAGGGCGTCAGTGATCCACCACTGTTCATTCATATTTTGTCTTATTGTCACTATGTAAAGTTTAATTACATCCATGTGAGAAGCACCCCACACCACAAACGGCTCACACAGACATGTACTTACTTCTTCCACACGTGTTTTGGCCGGGGGTAAAAGCAAACCCAAGCTCACAGCCACAGTATCCATCATGACACTCGGCATTGCTCAGAAGACACAGCGCCACCTGGCTGCAAGAACTTCCATAGTTACCATCAGCTGTAAAAGAGAATTTCAATTGCGTATTAAATGAACAGGAAATATTGCTTTTTTAAAATAAGTAATTTTGACCATTTCCTAAATTAATTTATTTTGTTTGTGTGTTGTCTAACGCCACACAGCAATATTCCCGCTATATGGCGGTGGGCTGTAAACAATCCAGTGACCAGACAATCCAGTGATTGGAATCATGATAATCGATCTACGCAACTTTGATATGATGGCATGTGAAAACCAAGTCAGCGAGTCTGACCTCCCGATCCCATTAGTCGTGTCTTACGACAAGCATGGGTTTCTGGAAACCATTTCAAACCCAGATCTACACAGAGTCAATGGTAAATAAAGAGGAACTATTGCTTCTTTAATAAGTATGAAATGGTTATTTTGACCATTTCTTCAAGGAATATGTTTGTGAATACAACAGTAAAGTTCCTTTTTGCGGTTATACTTATTAATTGCAGATAACATATAATTCAAGATTCGATTGTAAGTGTTAGTGTATTATCTAAAGATGCTACAAGAAATTGTGAAGGTGTTATAAAATGCTTCATATCATTCCAACCTGAAACAGAATCAAAGACCTAAAACTATAAGCATTTGTCCACAGCATGCATTACATACCAGACCGCCTCCGAGGTGTAGTGGTTAGAGTGTCCGCCCGGAGACGATCCCCGACCGCGTCATACCAAAAGACGTTAAAATATGGTACTTGTTGGTCCCTGCCTGGCGCTCGGCATTAATGGGTACAACAAGGACTGGTCGGCTCGGAGTCAGTATACTGTGTCTGAGTGGGGTATTCATGCTTCACTGCGGCATGGTATCTCAGTGAGCTAGCACTATAAAACCAGCCTAAGTCTGGGCTAGTACCAGCAGCCGCACATACACACACACACGCATGCACGTCATCATATGAGCGAAATATTCTCAAGCAGACGTAAAACCCACTTTCACCTCACCTCACCTCATTACATACCACTGAGCATTTCTAGTTTGATACCATAATTTGAGTTCGTTTGGTGAAGTGCAAACGTTACATTTCGGTTCGTTTTTTGCCACAAACTCCACTTACACATTTTCCTGTTTCAACTCATAACACGTCACTTCTGGTTTGAGACACACATACCAAATGCACTACAACACAAGGCGGAAAAAAGGCACTACAAAGCGGCAGAAAGGCTTTTTTGCACACATGCCATAACAAAACCGCTATTATCATAGTATGAGTGAGTATACGCTTTTGTCCTGCAACGTTCCGGCATTATCATGGCGGAGAATACAGAATCGATTCCCTGGGTTACCCTATCGGCCTGTCATATTAGAATTGATTTTGTTCGTTTATCTTGCTATTACTCTACGATTGAGTGAGTGAGTGAGTGAGTTAAAATGTACAGTTACATCAGCAGTTTTTCATCTATACTGTTTGCTAGAAAGTTTGGCATACATAATAAATACATGTTATAAAATCCTGTCATCAAAGGACTGTAAAATTACTAAACTATCACAGATGGTGTTTACAACTAGCATGTAAATCTAAAACTATTTTACGTTTGGATACACTACAATATATATCAGACAAGAGACCTGAACTGAAGGTAGATCACCACATTAGTGAGTGAGTGAGTTGTGTTTTGCGCCGTACACAGCAATATTCCAGCTGTATGGCGGCGGTCTGTAATTAATCGAAACAATCCAGTGATCAACAGCATGGGCATCGATCTGCGCAATTGGAAACCGATGACATGTGTCAACCAAGTGAGCGAGCCTGACCACCTGATCCCGTTAGTCGCCTCTTACGGCAAGCATGGGTTACTGAAGATCAATGTGTGTGTGTGTGTGTGTGTGTGTGTGTGTGTGTGAGTAGTGAGTGAGTGAGTCACATCGGCAATATTTCAGCCATATCGTGACGAGAACAATTTAATTGAAATCGACATTAAAATCAATAAATTGAGAACATAAAAATCGAAGGACAGTAAACCTACTAGAGTATCACAGCTCACTATATACAACGATACAATATATCAACGGGCTATAGATCACCAGCAACTAAAGGCTGATGACAATACTAGGGACCATGGGGACTTACAGTACTTTGGCTACCTGCATGGACCCTAGCTGGATTTATATCAACCCTTCAGCAGCTGGCGGTTTTGGTCAAAATGTCTGTCTGTCTGTCTGTCTGTCTGTAAGATGATTTGCAGGGTGGTGTGCATGTATGTGTGGTTGTATATATGATGTGTGTGATATTTATATGTGTGAACGTTGTGTATGGCTGTATGTGTATTCATGTATTCATATTAATTTTGATATAATGTGTTATGGAGTTTACAGTGTCCCATAGGTGAGGTGAGGTGAGGTGAAATTGGGTTTAACGTCGTGCTTGAGAATATTTCACTCATATGACGACGTGTCCCATAGGTAAAGGTTGGGCGTTTGTTATACTATATCCAGATTTTATGGAAGTTTGCCTAACTGTTGACACTCTTATAAACAATTATCTCTCCCTCTCTGTAACCGACAGTTGATCTTAATTGATGTAATTTATCGATACCTACTTGAGTGTCCCACTTCTTCTGCATTAGAGACCGCCTCCGTGGTGTAGTGGTTAGAGCGTCCGCCCCGGGGAGCAGAAGGTCGCGAGTTCGATCACCGACCGCGTCATACCAAAAGACGTTACAATATGGTACTTGTTGGTCCCTGCCTGGCGCTCGGCATTAATGGGTACAACAAGGACTGGTCGGCTCGGAGTCAGTATACTGTGTCTGAGTGGGGTATTCATGCTTCACTGCGGCATGGTATCTCAGTGAGCTAGCACTATAAAACCAGCCTAAGTCTGGGCTAGTACAAGCAGCCGCACATACACACGCATGCACGTCGTCATATGAGCGAAATATTCTCAATCACATCGTTAAACCCAATTTCACCTCACCTCACCTCTGCATAAGATCTAATGACGGTCGAAACTAACCACAGATTGTTGAGGGCTACCTTAGCAGCACAGTCGGCCTTTGTGTTACCAGAAATTCCAACATGGCTGGGTAACTAACAGAGGATGTCGTATTGGCCAGTAGCAAGATCATTATGTAAGTCAAATATTTCGGTTATTTCTCTAAGAAAAAGAACCGGTAAATATTTAAATTTAGCCGAAGATATTAACTTCTGTACTCCTAGTAATTCCACGAATATTCCAGTTTTATGTGTTTTCCGTTTACGTACATAAAAACATAAAGAATAAAATGAGCGCAGACGGCAGATCCATCCAACGCCACGACAGACACGTTAAACGATGGTGTATGACCACATCGTGAGATGTCTATGTCAAAACATCTCAGGAACTTCAGCTCATCTCATCAAGAAGCTGATGCTAAAATATTTTTGAAATGCTTCATGAAAACCTTTAAAGGCCGACATTTAAACACATTTTAAAAGCAACATGAAATAAATGCAGTACAGCTATAAGAAAACATGATGTTTCTAAAATCTCCAATAGCAAAGTTATATTCTCTAGAGCTTTTGGTTTCCTTTTTAACAGGTGTGCTTAAGCAAACATACATAGCTAGGAAGTGCGTTGATTGTCTACAGAAAGAAACAGAGCTACATTCAAGACCTGACAAATGGCTATATCCTCATACGACTCTTCTTCAGAAGTTGTTGGATCACCCTAAAAACTGAATCACCGATCCTAATCCAACAAGATAGGTTCCAATCTGTATCCCCAGGTGATTGCATAACAAGATTGTATCAAACTTACCTCTGGCTGTGAGATACGTTTTGACGCCATAAGCTGGTGTTTGTTGAAATGTTCCTTCCACCTCGAGGCTGACCATGTACCCCACACACCTGCCACCGCCCTCCTCCACCTGGACACTGACACAGTGAGGGTCATCCCAGCACTCAGCCAGACACACCCCCGCCGAGAACAGAGGGTGATCCCAGGTCTTAAACTCCTCTACGATGACGTCGTTCATAGACGCCACATTGACGGATTTCATATTTCCACAAGATGACGTAACCTTGGAGAAATATGATGAACACATTGACAGCACGAAAGCAAAATCCAATTTCATTGTAAAGAAAGAAAGGAATTTTCATAATGACACTGATGTTTGATACTGCATGTGTGTCTTAACTTAAGTTCTACCAATTAGATAAAAAATCAAACATGTAAACATTTGAATGTATTATGCTCCGCCTTGTATTGATTCGAAGCTAATTATTACCGGAAAATTTCGATCAAAACAGATTGGAATCTGTGCGTTAGATCGACTGGCCAAAACAGCATGCTATAATTACACTTCTGAATGTTTTCTGTTTTCTTTGAGTGTTTGGGTAAGGTTCAAGGCCCTTAGTGCCTTTGTATCTCTGCAAGAGTCTATGTTTGAGAAACGGATCAATTGGGTCACGTTTCTGTTGCATGTTACAGCAACCAGTATGCTCCATAATTACGTTTATTTAAGTCGTGGCATTGTAGATTGCAAGGAATCGGAAATGATAAGCCACGGCATAAGGGCCATTTAATACATCTGGTAGGCTACAAATTTTCGTGGGATCGTGTGCAGTAATGAATGCTAAAAGCTGATTTGGGAATGTAGAACTGATCCTCAGCAACCAATGATTGTGTTTAAGAGGCAACCCGCGAAGTACCGGGTTAGAATTGATATTCAGCAACCAATGGTGGTGTGTAAGAGGCAACCCCTGAACATCCGGGTTAGAACTGATCTCCAGCAACTAATGCTTGTTGTAGGAGGCAACCCGTGAACATCCGGGTTAGAATTGATCTTCAGCAACCAATGTTTGTTGTAAGAGGCAACCCATGAAGAATTTGGTTAGAACTGTTCTTCAGAAACCCATCCTTGTCGTAAGACACGACCGTCATGATCGGGTGGTCACTCCCGCTGACTTGGTTGACATGACATTGTATCCCAAATGCGTATGCTGTTGACCACTGGATTGTCTGGTCAAGCATCGAACATTTCTGGATCGCTGCTAAATAGCAAAATGGTAGCTATGTAATTTATTGTCAAACTATCGTATATATTATATTCCACAGATTCTGTTACGATTCAATAGTAGTTGATCACATTGTCACTAATATATTCACTATCTAATTTTATTTTAGGGTCTAATCTCGAAACGGCTTTAGACTAATCCTGATCTCTATAGAACTTGTGTTAACAAACTGCTTGGTTTTGTTTTTTCGACCATTTTAACAAACATTTTTTAGGTTCAAATCCTAAAACTGTAAGTCCCCATGGTCCCTAGTGTGGTGATCTACCTTCAGTTGTTGGCAATCTATAGCCTGTTTTTATATTGTATTGTCATTTATAGTTCCAATATTTTAGATTTAATTGCTAGTTTTAAATGGATATCTGTGATACACTAGTAGTTTTACTGTTCTTCGTCAACAGGTTTTTTAATGTCCTACTTTCTTGATCTATAATATAACTATAAACTGTTCTCGTCACGATATGGCTGAAATATTGCCGATGTGACGATAAATATTAACTCAATCACTCACTCACTCAAATCCTAAAATTCGATCCAAACATTACTCGTGATAGAAACCCATGTCACAAGAACGTTTGCCTCTGAAAATATATTTTTTTCATTTATCTTGGATTACTTTCAGTTTCTTGGAGATATTGCCATCAGAAATTCAATCGTTTGAAAACAGCAAACTGTTGTGTCCAAGATGGCTGGTATCCAATAACTCCCAGTCTTCATGACAACCATCAAAATTCCCGATCAATTGCTAAGCATCTAAAGTTGGAAACATCGGAAATGATCACAACCATGACCAAGACATTTTACCCGTCTTAAATATCATGACATGATATACCAGTGAACAAGTCAACTAAAACTTGGCTGTTCCCATGAATGATTTCCTCTCTTCATGTTTTCAAGAAGCATTACAAAAACCCAATCAAGAACCATTACCCTTTACACGGTTGATTCCACCAAAGGTTCTTTCTGCGAACACCTTAAAGGCACTATTTCACACCACACTCATAATGCATATTTCTCAATAATATATTCTTCACAAAAAGAAATTATATGTGCTGTTTTGGAGTATACGTACTGGGTGTATATAACTGATTCAAACATGACATCATTGCGCAATTACAGTAAAATCATCACTTTACAAATTTCCAAAACATGATTATCCAGAAAGTGTTTGATAAAACCACCGAGGGCTATTAAAGCCACTTGGTCAGAGTAAAATGTGACCACCATGGGCATCGATAACAGCTTGGCAGCGGTGACCCATAGAAGAAAGGAGATGCCGAATGCTGTCTTGAGGAATGCTTTGATACTGTTGCTGAAGTGCTGTGTGCAGTTCTTGTAGGGTCTGAGGTGGCGGATTACGCTGGCGCAAGCGTCGATGATGGGGGACAAATCGGGTGATCGAGAAGGTCAAGGTTACACCTGAACATAGTTTTACTGGAGGAAGTCCTGCTAAACACGTGCAACGTGAGGTCGAACATTGTCATGCTCCAAAGATCAACGTTGACGTTGATGAAGGAAATGACGAACTGGTCTTCTGGCAAATAGTCTGGCTTCCCATAACCAACTGCGCACTGTCTGCTCGGAAATTCGGCACAGTCCAGGAATTTGGATTGTTGTGGATGATTGCGACTGTGGCGTTTGAATGAAGATGTGTCAACCAGATGTAGCGATCTTGGGCTGCGGTGGTAACTCTAGGTTGACCTGACCTGGGCCTGTCATGTAACACTCCCAGTATTGTTGTATCGGGTTTGAGATGGTATGTCTGGACACGCTGAAGTGCAACCTCATGCTGCGATGCCTATCCTTGTAAACGGCCGATGGCGTTGTGTCATTGAGCTTCTGTCAGTCTTTTCATTCTCTTGTCGTCTATAGTGGCTTAAAACAATACATGTGGAATACTATTGATGTGGCTTTTTAAAGCCTACAGTCACAGGCTTCAGCTCAGGGGGATACACAATTTCATGATGCTCGTGCATTTCATGTAAGGTGCGTTTTAGCGATTCACTACAGACGTGAGTGTACGCTTTTGTTCAACGGAGTTTTTTTTTCAAACGTTTTGTCGTCGGCAACTATTCCCCTACATGTTGGGATTCAGCATGGATTGGCTTGTGTCAAATATTTTCCTAAAATTCAAATTTTTCCTATGTATAGTTTCTTTTTTGAAGAGTATATTAAGTTTCAACCCCCAGGTAAGCTACCATATAATTTAATCCCTCCAAAATACGTTCAAAGTGAGTACAAATGTCCCGATATATATAATATAAGCCAAAATATTGTCGAAAATATGTGACGTTGTGCCTTTAAGGTGGATTATTTTAAAATCTATATCATGTAAATGTTTTATTTCGTTTAAATAAACCGTTCATGTCGACGTGTACTTAATAAGTAATTTATGTTCCATTTGTCAAAATTTACCTGGTTTTGGCCACCTTGCTGTTATTATCATTCTGACAGTAAGTCCCCATGGTCCCTGGTATGGTGATCTAACCTCTGGTGTTGGCGATCTATAGCCTGTTTTTATATTGTATTGTCCAAATAGTGTTCTCAGTTTTAACTCTCCACACTAGTTTTAGTTGTAATTGTGATATTCTAGTTGTTTTACTGTCCTTCGTCGACAGGTGTTTATAACGAACATATGTTCAATTTCAATGTCAAATCTCATTTCACTTTTTATTGTATAAATTGTTTTCGTCACGATATGGCTGAAATATTGCCGATGTGACTTTAAATCTTAACTCACTCACTATTATCATTCTGCATATTTTGCTGAGAGACTGAATTTTGCAAACTGATGAAAATGAACTATCGTGTGCATGCTGCATGATGTAATGTATATTTTAGTCAACTACATTATTATTGACACAAACATGTATAATAAATACAATAAAACAAATAAAACAAAAAGACAAAATCACCCACATCCCGGACCTTTTGTCTCATCTCCATCTATAACACGTGTGCGAAATTTTTAACTATATTTTGGTTTGGCCAGCTCCTTGTTGCAGAGGTTGTAGTCAATACCTACTGTAATACACCGTCATAAAATTTGCAGTTGGAAGATGTTTACTGGATGCCTCTTTCTTCTGATGTTTAGGATGTTTATTTGGGTTAAGGTGCTTTCTTTGAGCATTTAAAAGCAGAATTGTTGGTATAGAAACAAGAGTTCACCACCATAGACCTACCAGGATGGTAAAGAAAAATTGTACAGTTTTCAAGATCTGCATTGGCAACGAACCGCGACTTCGTTGTGCAGGGGATAAAACACAACACCTATAACACGTCCTTCTTTCCTGTCTGGAAATTGAGACTTCTCACGATCTGTCGAGCTCAGTTTTCTATTTTAGGTAATTTTATCGATGTACATATTATTCGTCTTTCAGCTCTGGCAAATGTCAGTTGATGCTTTATTTTTATTCAGTAGCATTCTACATTTCATCAAAAATATATGAAATATATTATAAGTAATTGCCACAATATTCAATCCATTCACAAGCAGACACACTTGATCTACAGAATGAACAACAAGCAGGCTCTCAAAATACTGCATTTTGGACTATTGGTTCAAATTGTAGAGCTAAAAACGGATGACAGGCCAAAATACACAATACGCCCATTTGGCCCAAAAATGTGTGAAGAATTGTGTCGCCTTACCGGTGGATGCACGCTCTACACATTGTCCTCTGACCTGACCTGCGATCTTGGAACCGACAACAGCTTGGTGACTGACGGGAAGCAGATGTTCCATGTCAAGGTGAGTTTAAATGGAATGGGTTTCAAGTGAACAATTGACTTGCCTGTGCATGTGTTTCTGATGGGCGCAAACCACTCGGTAGGGTGTTTTACCTTTTTGCCTGATTCATGAACACTTTGTTATGATCTAATTGGAATCGTACAATCGCCTAAAGCAGAGATTCGCCATTGCAGTGGTTTTATTGCTTTTATTAAAACGGCTGACAAAATTATTGCACCGATTTGTCTAAAACTAAAATCTCTCTATGTACAAGCGCATATGTAATAATGTGGTTCTACGCAAAATTTACTGAAAAAAAAACGTTTACTGATTCTAAACCAATTTCCATTGAACTTTGTTCAATTGAAGGAATACAATAATGAGTCAAATGCCTTTCATTTTTGTAGAGGTCATAAGTTCCGTTCTATTCAGAAATAGGTTACTTTCCCTGAGAGGTCTACATGCAGGAAACATATAAGGTGAACATGGGATTCAAACTTACGCTCATGGGATTCTGGCACACTCAGTGGACGCACTTACAACCATCTGTGACCTTACATGTCTGGGCCTCACTGATCTTGGAATGAAGCAAATCAGTGAAATATATATACAAAGAGGGGGATATAGTCAGTGAATATTCTTTGCGGACCACAACTCCAATACCATGAGATACTTTTCATCCAAACCTGGTACGTGTATTAACCAAGGGCCGGAGTGGTTTCCTTTACCATTTTGGGATTTTTACAGCAGCAGTATTCCTACATTGTATACTTGCGTGAATTTAGTTTTACTCCGCACACAGCAATGTTCCAGCTATACGGTGGGGTTATGTAAAAAATCGAGTTTGGACCATACAATCCTGTGATCAACAGCATGAGCATCGGGAGGATGCGCAATTTGGGAACCGATGACATGTGTCAACAAAGTCAGCGAGCCTGACCACCCGATCCCGTTAGTCGCCTATTACGACAAGCATGGGCTACTGAAGATCAAGATTCTAAGCCGGACCTTCAAGGTAGCCTGTATATTAAGCAGGGTTATGGCTGGATCACACAATCCAGTAACATGATAGTTCTCCTGATTGTGTTGAAAGTAGAAGCAGGGGTATGATAATTTTGAGTTACATCCAGTGTCTTGACATACTGGCAATGTGCTGAACACTTTTAACTGAAAACGGCGTGACGACAATGTGGCATTCTCGTGTGTCATGTTGCATTGAGGCATAGCGATAGCTCGACAGTTCGGGGTGCATGCCAAAAGCCCATGACGCGCCATTTCAGACATATAGCGACGAGACGAGTACACACAAGTTCACACAACAAAAACAAGCCATATTTCCAGTCCCATTTGTCATACATATTATAACATAAAATAGTATTTTATGACCCATGCCTGTCGTAATCTGTTCGGTTATCAGGCTCGCTGACTCATCTAATCGTATCCAGATCGCGTAGATAGATCGATGTTCATGCTATTGATCACTAGATTGTCTGGTCCAGACCGAGTATTTATGGACTTCCGCCATACAGTAGAAATATTGCTCGTGCAGCTTTAAACAATTTTCTCATTCCTGTTTTTAATGGAATGACATCCGTACTTTTTAGTTTATGAAATTTAGCATTTTGCGAGACTTTTGTTTTCTTTCAGAAAGCTACTTAGAGAGAAAAAAAAATAGCCCCATCAAATTCCATGTTTGCAAATTTTAAATTCAGGAGATGCGGTCATTTCTTTCTGATTGAGTTTAGTCAGTGTGTTGTTCAACTGTAGTTTTCTAATGGGGTAACTTATAGTTGCTCAGTGTTCTGAAGTTCAATGTTTCTCAAGTAGTCATATTGATTTATCATTGTTCTGCATATTTTGTTTGTCATAAAAGGACAAACTCCCGCCGAACCAATGTGCAGGCGACTCTCAACTGATAATCAGCAGAGCAGGAAAACCGAAGTGTGTGAAATGTAAGTTTGGTCCATCATTTGCAGTAACACTACTGCTCGTGTTGGTTTAATTTCATATATTTCATAGGACATTGAAACAAATATACTCAGTCCAGTCTATACATGTCTAGAATATGTCGTAACTCCAGATTAGCGCACTCTGAACATGAAACATGCGTATTGTTTTATTATATTTTATAATGATGATTTAGGAATTTTGTCTGTGTGAAATCAGTTCATTTCAGAGACTAAATGTTAGTCTTCGTGCATCATTATAGACCAATGAATATATTTACTAGATGTGACTGTGGCAGTGAGATTATACGTGTAGTAGAATGGTCTAAGGTGGCACATATCACTGTAGTATGTCGCCGAGTTGTCAAGATCAGATGGTCCGGGTTTGAGTCCAGTTACATGAGGACATCATCATGGCACTGTTCATGTTCTACAAACTGTCCGGCATGGGTTGCACCTTTATTGTAAGGTAATGCAATGTACTGTAACGTAACGGAACTTACTGTGACGTAAAGTAACACAATATGCGCTTATTTTTAAAGCCGCAATGACCGTCATGTATGAAGAGTCATTAAGGACACAGAATCTTGCCCACCAGCAAAATCTACAAAATCAATCCATTCAGAAAGGTAAGAACATTTTACAACATGGAAAACACTGTCCATCAGTGTAACCTGTTTCATGGTTCCGTTATCCAATGATAACTATACTGGCCACATAAAGAAACTGTGCACACAGAAAATATAAAGATAGGCAGACAGCGTCTTTATACATAAATAAAGGTATGAACATAGCAAGTATTGGAGACAATCAAACGCTCATGCAGGTGCCAGGCGACGTGACGTCATTGATGGTGGTCTATGGACTTGCAATGTGTTACTGCACGTGCAGCCTGTGCATCTGCACACAACATGTGAAAATCAGAAATTGCTGTCACTGTCAAAAGCTTGATCTTTGGCCATTCAAACGTTCACAACTTCACATGAGAAGTCACATGCACATCATGCCAAGATTAACATCTGCTCAACGCCAAGAAGCCATTGGAATGGTTCGAGCAGGCAAGAACCAACAACAGGTGGCAGGACATTTCCCATGGCATCGTGACACGATATCTGCATTGGTCCGGTGTTAGGGAAACAGTAATGACGTCGCCGACCACCCACGTTCTGGGCGTCCCCGAGTAACGACGTCAAGACAGGACAGATGGATTCGGGTGACGCATCTCAGACACTGGTTCCAGACAGCAGTGACCACGTCCCAAACCATTCCCCAGGCCTTCATTTGGAAAATTTGGTAGCCTCTATGCGTCGGCGATGCACTGCTGTGCTTCACGCGCATGATGGTCATACCCGTTACTGACTTTGTGATTTCGACGTGTGACCCCGACTCAATTTTGAACTTCTGACGTCATCGTTACGGATATTGTTCATGTTCTTTTGACATGTTGATGAGATGAAGTGTCTACATCATGTCATCTTTTCTGTGTTGTGTTCCAATTCTGGAGGAATTTTCTGTGAGCACAGTTTCTTTATGTGGCTAGTATATATACTAAACATAATCAAGTTGTAAGCACGTACTGTGCCTACAATATCTACACTATCAATCCA
The DNA here is from genome assembly GCF_003918875.1 of Haliotis rubra. NCBI lineage: Eukaryota > Metazoa > Mollusca > Gastropoda > Lepetellida > Haliotidae > Haliotis > Haliotis rubra. The sequence continues at coordinate 49,446 of NW_025765288.1, read as the reverse complement.
TTTAGTAAAGGTACCAACATTGGCAACATGGAAGCGATAATTGTCCATCAGTTTAACATGTTTCATGGTTCTGTTATCCAAGGATAAACTAAGCATAATCTATTTGTAAACACGTTTCCATACCAATTCAAATGTTGTCTTCTGTATTGCCATGCTTCCTTACCGTGTGGTATTTACGTACGACACAGGAAACAAGGTGACAACAAGAGCCCATCTGATTCGGTCGCATCTTCTGGCTGTACAAAGTAAACCACTAATACCCATTTCTCATCTGAACATCTACAACCACTCAGTACAAACATACCCTAATATGGGCATCCAGGGTATCAATGCTGTGTGCTTCGTCCCTTCTACAAGGGAAATACTGGTAGGAGCAAACTTCGGTTTATACTCTGCACCCTTGTATGGACAAGAACTCAGAAGTATAAAAAGGGGTGTCCGTACTGACTTTGTTGTGGTGGATGATGAGGAAGGCTTATTCTTCATCAGCAGTAAAAGCGACATCTACAGCAGTTCAATAAAACCCGTTAAACTAAAAAAGATACATACGATTACAAATGAATTTAAACTTCAACTTGCTGTTGACACGCAACAGAGAAGCGTCTTATATGTAATGACCTTTATTAAACTCATGTCATTTTCCTACACTGGTTCGCTTCTTGGCATATTGCATGAAGAAACAGATATGCTCTCTTTAACAGTCGACCCTGTCACAAGTATACTTTACTTCAACGTACAGACCGATATATTGATGATAAAATTGACAAGCACCAATATCAGCGTATTGTTCAAGACACATCGTGACTTCTCACAGAGGATCACAGCTTATGATAACCGACTCTATGTGATAGAGTGGAAAGGGCTGGTGGTTCATGTCAACAACAGTTCGATTCCATTGATTACAGGGAAAGATAACCCCCTGAAATGTATGTGTCTTTTACCTTACATAATACCACCAAATAACAGGAACTGTTCCTGGTAGTAACACTGCATTCCAATGCAGCAAATAGCAATGTTACTTTGGACGAATGATGACATCCTCGCTGTAACGCCGCTGACGTCGTACTCAAGAAAATATAAACTAACAATAGCTGTTGGAACTATAGTTTGTTGTTTGTTTCTTGATGTGACCTAACGACATTCCAGTTTTAAAACGGCAGCCTGTATTACAGTAAATGATCGATTCTTAATCAGAAAACCCAGAGATTAATATGATACGGTTGGTCTACGTAACCGCGAAACAATGACATATGTCAACCAAGTCAGCAAGCCTGACCATCCGCCCTGCGGGTGGCCTCCTACGGCAGGAATGAGCTGCTGAAGACCCCTTCTAAACCGGATATTCAGGGGAATATGTAGAACTATAGATATCAAATGGATGCACAACTAACTATGTTGAAAGAAATATCCTTTGATTTCCTGTCCAGTAAGCTGGCAGGGGGTCACATATCGCTTTACCGTGTTTACATAAAAAGGATACAAGTAATTTCTTTAATCACAATGGCTGTCAGAAAAGCACAGTCCTGTCGAGTTCGTATGCGTTCTTTTCCTGGGATTTAGTCTCATAAGGGAGGGGTGGGCTTCGTTTCCAGAGCACAACTCGAAAACCGTTCAATATTTTTCAACAAAACTTGGAAGATATATCCAACCTAACGTGGTGCCTTTTGCTATTTACAGATAATTTGTCATTTTTATTATTGTTGGTTTCCATGGAGACGTTTTTGACTTAGTCTGAGAAAGAAGGGGTGTGCTTCGTTTCCGGATCACAACTCGAAAACCGTTCAATACCTTTCTACAAGACTTCACAGATTCAAGTGTTGCGCTTGATTTTCGCTATTTGCAGATTTGTGGCTTTCGTATTTTTCACGATTTGCATGGAAACGTTTTTGGCATAGTCCTAAAAAAAAAATCAACTGTGAGATGATTTGTTCTTTTAAATTTGTGGGGGCCGGGGAAGGGATATGTCATATTCAGATGACTCTTGTTGATGCTGTTACTAAATTCTCGGTTTGATTATGTGATTTCCGACATGTTTATAGTCCATTCACCTCCAATCCCATGCAGAAAGAGGGCACAAGGGCAAAACAATTTATATAATTCTAAAATAAATAAGAAATTATTTATGCTACTTATTTTTGAGATTTCAAAATGTATATCACTTGTCAAACGTCTTAAATTAATGTGTGACGTAGGTGGAGTCACTTTGTTTCGAAACATTGAAAAATATAGAAATGGACATAGAAACCTCAAGCCTGGCCTGAGTTTACTTCAGAATTAACTGAAAAAAATGTGAATAATATGTTTTTGCAAATGAATGCATTACATTGTTGTCCTCTTGAGAGTAACAAAACTTTCAAAGTAAATTTTAGTCTACCAAACTTTTAATTGTAATATATTTGTTTTAAATAACGGTTAAATCTCAGTACCATCGCGAGTGGCTTAAGAAATGGCTTAAATCCAGCTAGGGTCCATGCAGGTTGCAAAAGTACTGTAAGTCCCCATGGTCCCTAGTATGATGATCTTTCTTCATTTTCTCCCGATCTATCGGCCGTTTTCACATTGTATTGACATGTTTATGGTTACAGGCTAGTGTTATATATTCTCTATCTGTGATCATCTAGTTATTTCACCGTCTCTTGTTGACAGGTTGTGAAATGCGAATGCAGTGAACTACAGCTATGACGAACTGAAAGTGACCAGAAATTCGTTATAACCGTAGTTCGTTTTAACCGGAGTTCGTTATTATAACTGTAGTTTGTTATAACTGCAGTTCGTTATAACTGCAGTTAGTTATAACTTTAGGTCGTTATAACCGTATCTGAGCATAACTGTAGGTTGTTATAACTGTAGTTCGTTATTGCTGTAGTTCGTTATTACCGTAGTTCGTTATAGCCGTAGTTCGTTATAACTGTAGTTCATTATAACCATAGGTCGTTATAACTGTAGTTCGTTATAACCATAGCTCGTTATAGCCGTAGTTTGTTATAACTGCAGTTCGTTATAACCGTAGTTCGTTATAGCCGTAGCTCGTTATAACTGTATTTCGTTATTGCTGTAGTTCGTTATAGCCGTAGCTCGTTTAAACTGTTGCTCGTTATAGCCGTAGCTCGTTATAACTGTAGTTCGTTATAGCTGTAGCTCGTTATAACTGTAGTTCGTTATAGCCGTAGTTCGTTATAACGTAGTTTGCTATAGCCGTATTTCGTTATAACTGTAGTTCGTTATAACCATTGTTGATTATAACTATAGTTCGTTATAACCGTAATTTGTCATAACCATAGATTGTTATAGCCGTATTTCGTTATAACCGTAGCTCGTAATAACTATAGTCCGTTAAAACCGTAGTTCGTTATAACCGTAGCTGAGTATAACTACTTTGTTATAACTATAGTTCTTTATAACTATCTCGTTATAACTAGTTACTTTATAACTGTAATTTGTTATAATTGTAGCTCGTTTTAACTTAGTTCGTTATAACCGTAGCTGAGTATAACTAGTTTCTTATAAATGTAGTTCCTTATAAATGTAGTTACGTTATAACAGTAGTTCATTATAACCTTTTCGTTATAACTATAGTTCGTTATTACCGTAATTCCTTATAACTGTAGTTCCTTATAACCGTAGTTTTTTATAACTATAGTTCGTTATTGCTGTAGTTCGTTATAGCCGTAGCTCGTTGCAACTGTAGCTCGTTACAACTGTAGTTCGTTATTACCGGAGATCGTTATAGCCGTAGTTCGTTATAGCCGTAGCTCGTTATAACTGTAGTTCGTAATAACTGTAGTTCGTTAAAACTGAATTTCGTTATAGCCGTAGCTCGTTATAGCCGTAGCTCGTTATAACTGTAGTTTGTTATAACTGTAGCTCGTTATAACTGTAGTTCGTTATAACCATAGTTCGTTATAACTGTAATTCGTTATAGCCGTAGTTCGTTATAGTCGTAGCTCGTTATAGCCGTAGCTGGTTATAACTATAGTTCGTTATAACCATAGGTCGTTATAACTGTACTTCGTTATAGCCATAGTTCGTTATAGTCGTAGCTCTTTATAGCTGTAGTTCGTTATAACGTAGTTCGCTATATCCGTAGCTCGTTATAACTGTAGTTCGTTATAACCGTAGTTCGTAACTATAGCTTATTATAACCGAAGTTTGTTATAACTGTAGATTGTGATAACCGTAGCTCTTTATAACTGTAGTTCGTTATAACCGTAGCTCGTAATAACCGTAGCTGAGTATAACTAATATTTTATAACTGTACTTACTTATAACTAGCTCGTTATAACTGTGGTTACGTTATAACTGTAGTTCGTTACAATTGTAGCTCGTTATAACTTAGTTTGTTATAACCGTAGCTGAGTATAACTAGTTTGTTATAACTGTAGTTCCTTATAACTGTAGTTCGTTATAACCTTTTCATTATAACTATAGTTCGTTATTACCGTAATTCGTTATAACTGTAGTTCCTTACAACCGTAGTTTGTTATAACTATAGTTCGTAGTTCCTTATAACCTGTGTTATATAACCGTAGTTCGTTATTACCGTAGTTTGTTATACGCACTTTGACTGAACGGTACATGACGTTGGGGGAAAAACATTTCGCATATCCTTCAGTTCGTTGTACGTATATTCCCGGTAAACTTATTTTATTGTGTGTGTCTGAAAGGCGCCACGTGCCTTAATGATTAGCTTGGCTGCTGTGGCCTGCTGTTATCAGGTGATCTTCCCCAGCAGTACAAATTGTACTGGCCCAGCAGTACAAATTGCTGGAGAAGTGCTGAAAGTCGCGTAAAGCCATACTACTAGTATAGTGCCCTAAACCGGGGAAAGTGTTCCCCACTTCCCTAAGCAGCGTAATTCTCTTAAACGAAGCGTTTAGCAATATTCCAGCAATTTCAAGCACCAGATATGGGCTTCACACATTGTACCCGGATGGAGAATCGAGCCTGGGTCTTCGGCATAATGAGCGAAAGCTTTAACAACTAGACTACCCCACTGCTCCATTCATCCCACGAGCTGACCAAAAAGAGAAACGTGCCAAACGCTACAAGATTTACCTTATCGCCATGAGAACAGTTATATTAACTTTCATGCAGATGGCTTCAGTAAATGCAACAGTTTCCCACTCACTTTAGAAAACAGAAGATTATATTTCTCAAAAACAACCCTGATATCGTGCCACATGATAGTGGAAGCCTCAACGAGCAATTACTTTGAACGCTCTGTACATACAGACCATTAATATGAATTGAATTCCAAGGTGTGGATGCTTTTGATGTGAAAAATATTTCTCTAAAAATAAAAAATAAAAATCAACTTCCCATCAGTATTACTACTGAACAAAATATAAAACAATCCTCTCCTCTAAAGACAGTATAAAAAGTAGATTTACACAGACTATACTAATAGTTATTTTGAGGACATTTGAAGTGGATGAGTTAATATGAAAACAAATTCTCACATGCATTCATATTTAAGTGAAATGCATCGTCCAGGCCGAAATAAACCAATAACAGTGATGTTGATGTCCAAAACAAAGGTTGAAATAAAATTCTGCTTTGGGGCATTTAAAGTCACCATTTTTCAACTCTTAAAACAAGAAACAACTGTTGTAGAGCGTGTAAAATTGGAAAATAATCATTCTTATGATTTCAGTCTTTGAAAACATTTTTTGCTGATTTGCATTAGTGAAAACAAGTAAAACGTGCCTTTGAAAAAATGTTTGGGAGCATCGAAAATTATCTTTGTTAACATTTTTGCTTGCAAAGTAACATTTTTCCATTTTCCATTTCCCAAAACGCAGGAATATTCGAGCAGCATTTGGATCCATTTCACATGTAGAATGATTCTATAAGGGTATGAAGAGAGCCTAGAATACATCATATGATAAACAAGTACGAGAAATATGCCACGATTATTAGCTGAAGAGAGAGAAAGAGCCATTGGGATTGTGCAGATGGGGCCGACATATAATGTTGTTGCCAACGCCCTCGGATGCCACCGTTGAACCCCACTTCAGTGGCCAGAAACGGTGGGTGCCGTTGTTTAAACGTCGCGTTGGACGTTGAATATACACAACCCATTGACATGTTGCACATCGACGTGAAGTTGGGTCCCAGGGCTAACTGGTGGTATAACCAGAAGTTACCTGTCTTTAACAGGTCAGACGCCGGGTGCTTTTAAGCCCGATTTGACCCGATTTACTGCAGTATTTCACCCTGCAGGGCTTTGATATGAGTTAGAATAAGGGATCGAACCACAAGTATTGCTGTTTTGGTTAGATTCCAAACTGTTGTACTTTTAGTTCTGTCAAGCATATTCATTCCTGTATAGCTCAACTATCTAATGTTGCACAACAACATATTACATATTTCCAGAATCCCACATGAATGATCTTGCACATGCGGTATAAATATAAATATTAACGCCGCCGGTATTGCCGGTGTACAGATTCATCAAAATTCCGCCAATCTATATCACGTCCCATATATTTTGCAGTTCGCACATTAATACTCATGCAACTCCACTACCGAATGTGCAACATGTGCGTATTATACATTGTCTAAAACACGCCATAAATGTCTTTCAAACGCACTATAGAAATGTATATTCTGAGGTGATGTGTAAGAGTAGTAGCCGTTATATCATGACTGCATGATGTTGTCGAAAAATTGCTATATCACAGAAGAATTGAACTTCAGTAAAATTAAACAAAACATCACGTCGGAGTTTCAATCTGGACTGGTTACCAGGGGCAGCATAATATTCACGTTTGCATATTTGGAGAGAGCGTTTTCTTCCGGTTTCCAACAAAGTATAACAAAAAATCGTCTCTTGTTCCGCCTATTGCGCACAGAATTAAACCATTCATTTCTGCTGTCGGCATTGAGCTGGAAAATATAGCTCCTTCCCATCTTCTTTCTTCTCCTCCTTGGCAACTGGTGAGGCCTGAAGTTGATCTAACAATGACAAAGTATAAGAAATCAGAAACTAATGAATTACAATATAAACAGGAATAAAATCAATAAAAAATTCGATTTGATACATGCAAATCCTTATTTACAGATGAGTCCAAGAATGGTGGATCCAGAACAATATCTTCTCGACTACCAACTAACAGCTCTATTTTCACAGCAGAAGCTAACGCCATACTAACAGCTCTTAAATTTATTAATAAACACCGTAAATATAAATAATACATAGTTTTTCTGATTCTTTTTCGTGTCTTCAGTCACTTAAAAATCTTTCTTGTAAACATCCACTTTTAATAGAAATTATTGAATTGTATAATGAGCTTTTTATTTTTCGTCACGATATGGCTGAGATATTGCCGATGTGACGTTAAATATTAACTCGCTCACTCACTCCTTGGTCAATAAAAGATGACTATTTCAATATCGAGTGAGTGAGTGAGTGAGTTAATATTTGACGTCACATCAGCAATATTTCAGCCGTATCGTGACGAAAAACAATTTATACAATAAAAAGTGAAAACATTTTGAAGATTGAAACCTGTTGACGATGGACAGTAAAAATACTAGAAAAGCACAGATATAATATAAAACTAGCGAGCAAAGCTAAAACATTTCAATAAAAGAAAACAATGCAGTCTAAAACACGGGCTAAAGATTGCCAACAACTGAAGGTAGATCACCATACTAGGAACCATGGGGACTTACATTACTTTTGCTACCTGCATGAACCCTAGTTGGATTTATATCATCCCTTCAGCCGCTGGCGATTGTAGTCGAATTCAGACATTAGTGAACAGCGCAGAAATACTACGTTTAAAACATCTGGTAAGTTGGGATTGACTTAAATGTTTCGGGACTTATGTACCAATATCGAACTGGAGATGTACGAGTGGAGGTCGAAATGTTTTGAGAACTCACTACCAAAAGTTGTGAAACAGCTATGCCGCTAGGAATGTAATGATAGATATACGTCCATCTATGTGATGGCGTTTGTATTGCATACATGGCGTTAGTATTGCATACATTGATCATTCATGAGGTAACTGTGAACGTTTCAAGACCCCGCAACAAACAGTATTAATATTGTGATAACTGGAAGAGAGATATCCTACTGATATCATGGAGAACAGAGCTGTACTTCAAGTCCTCACACTAGAGGGCACCAACGCAAGCAGAATCCACGAGTACAGTCCTGACCTGGCACCCAATGAGTATAACCTGTTTCGAAATTTGAAGTGTCACTTGCGTGGAAGACGATTTGTCAATGATGAAATCAAGACTGCATCAAAGGCTTGGTTTAGGGACCAGTCACAAGACTTCTCCATGATATCAGTAGGGTATCCCTGTTCTTCAGGTCTTCAGCAGTCCTATCTGCATGGTCTCTTTGACCAGCTTGACCACCTAAACCATGTATCACCATGGGTGATCTCAACGGACATAACCCCTAATGGGGAAGTACCGATGCAACAATAAAGGGACAATTCTTGATGGCTTCATTTGAAATAATCCTTAGTGCATATTCTATGATGGATCAGTGACATATTTACACCCTGGTTCGGGAATTTATCTGACTTGTTGACACATGTCATTGTATCTAAAAAGTGTATGCTGTTGACTACTGGATTGTCTGGTCAAGCCTCAAATATTTGTGGAGGCTTCTATCTAGCAAAAATGGTAGCTGTGTAATTTATTGTCAAACAATGCCACATATTCTGTTACGGTTCAGTAGAAGTTGTGCTTTAACACCAATAATAAGTTGTCATTAATATATTACTATCTAGTACAAGACTTTAGGATCTACTCTCGACATACCTTTAGACTAATCCTCTCTATATAACTTTTGTTAGAAGCCGCTTGGTTTTGTTTTCCCGATCATTTCAACACACATTATTTCAGGTTCAAATCCTAAAATTCGTTCTTAAGATTACAAGTGAAAGAATAATAACTTTTGCCCCTGAAAATATGTGTTTTTCTCATTTAGTTTGCATTACAAGTGAGCCATTTCTTAGAAGCCGTTTCAGCAAACTGTTGTGTCAATGACGACTGGCATCCAAAGTCCCCAGTCTCCATGACAACCATCCAAATTCACGATCATTTGCTATGCATCTAAAGTTAGAACGATCACAACTATAGCCAAGTCATTTTTACCCGTCTTAAATATCATGATATGATAAACCTCTGAACAAGTAAATTGATTTCCCAAAATGGCTGTTCCCATGAATGATTTACTAACCTCATGTTTTCAAGAAACATTACAAAACCCCGCTTAAAGCCATTACCCTTAGCACGGTTGATCCTTCCAAACGTTCTTTCTGAGGACACCTTAAAATACATGTAATGTCAGTGTTTTATTTCGTGTTTAATGAACCACTCAAGTCGATGTGTACTTACGTTTGATCAGTAGTATATGATCCATTTGTTAAAATTGACCTTGTTTTGACCACCTTGCTGTTATAGTCACTTTGCCTGCATATTTGGCTGTGAGGATGACTGATGAAGATGAACTGTTGCGAACATGTTCCATGATGTAGGGCATATTTTGGTCAATTATTGGAATCCAGTTTCAGCTGGTTTTCATACCTGCATTACAATTGATAGAAAGATGTATAATTGTCCAAATGAAACAAGAAGACAAAGGCATCCACAAGCCGGACCTTTTGTCTGATCTTCAAGTATGAGACGAGTGCAAAGAAATGAGACATTTTAACTTTTTTTGGTTTGCCCACCGGTTTGTGGAAGGGCTTGAAAACAAGACCTTCGGTATGACATCTGCATGAAATTTGTAGCTGTAAGAATGTAATGATAGATATGCGTCCGTCTATGTGATGGCGTTTGTATTGTTTATCCTTGTTTACTGGACAACGTGTTTGTTTGAATGTTATGAATAGTCGTTTGTGGCATTTTCTAAACGAAACGAATCCTACTGCAACAATCAACTAACACAATTTACATCTATAGTTGAATCTGTGTAGATCTATCAACTGTCCAAGTTTGATGAAGAGATATGTTACGGTTTATTAGATCTTCACAACGCATCTAAAATAGCACAGCCACCATTTCCAGCCTGTCAGAATTGTTGGCATGGAAATATTTCCCACACTATGAAAGAGTTCACCACCATAGACCTACCAAGTTTGGTAAAGAAATACGGTACAGTTTTCAAGATCTGCATTGGGAACAAAACGTGACTTCGTTGTGAGTGGGGTAAAAAACAATAACATCTATAAAATGTATGTCTTTCCTGTCTGGAAATTGAAGCTTATCACGATCTGTCGAGCTCAGATTTCTATTTTAGGTAATTTTATCGATGTTTATTTTATTCTTCTGCTAGCTCTTGCAAATGTCAGTTAATGGTTTGTTTTAATTCAGTAGGAATTCTTCATCTCATCAAAAATATATGGAATAAAACATTCTGCCTTATAAGTAATTGCCATAATATTCAATCCTTCACCAGCAGTCACTCTTGATCTCCAGAATGAACAAGATGCGTGCTCTCAAAATGCTGCATTTTGGACTACTTGTCCAAATTGTAGAGCTGAAAACGGACGACAGGCCAAAATACACAATACGTCCATTTGGCCCGAAAATGTGTGAGGATTTGTGTCGCCGTATCGGTGGATGCACGTTCTACACATTGTCTTCTGACCTGACCTGCGAACTTGGAACCGACAACAGCGTGGTGACTGAGGGGAAGCAGATGTTCCATCTCAAGGTGAGTTTAAATGGAATGGGTTTCAAGTGAACAATTGACTTTCCTTTGCATGTGTTTCTGATGGGTGCAAACCACTCGGTAGGGTGTTTCACCTTTTCGCATGATTCATGAACACTTGGTTAAGATCTAATTGGAATCGTACAATTGCCTATAGCAGAGATTCATCATGGGAGTGGTTTTGTTGCTTCTATTAAAACATCTTAAAAAAATATTGCACCGATTTTGCTAAAACTAAACCTCTGTACTAGTGATAAAGCAAATGCCTTTCATTTTTGGAGAGGTGGTCGTAAGTTCCGTTCTTTTCAGAAATAGGTTACTTTCCCTGAGAAGCCCACATGCAAGAAACATATAAGATGAACCCATGCTCATGGGATTCTGGCACACTCAGTGGAAGCAATTACAAACATCTGTTGCCTCAGATGTCTGGGCCCCACTTGTCCGTTTCCATGGCAGCAAGTCTGACTTTGACTTTGTTCATAGTGGTGTGTTTGTCCGGACCATATCTCGAAAGGGTACTAGGTATCCTTTCATGAAACTGAAAACAAACAAAAATCAGTCTGTCAACTGCTGTCTATTATAATTTGCATTTTGTTTCCTTTGACTTTGACATTGATAAGTACAAAGTTATTGTTATTGTTTTGATATCTCAATAACTTCTCTTGTATACGAATGGATTAGACAAAGATTCGCTCATCAAATCTTTAGGGAACTCTTAGAAGATTTGTTCTTTGACATTTGTGGGGCCAGAGGGGATTTGTCATCTTTTGATGACTCTTGTTTTATGCTGCTGACAAACAAAATAGAAAAATCAGCAACAATTACATTGCCAATGGTGGTGAGATTTTAGAGTTTGACTGTGGAGTGCAAAGTGAGTATACATTAAAACGCCAAAACTTTTTTCACATCCATAAGAAATTTCTGCTAAAAGCAGAGTCGATTTACAATTCTTACAATGAGTAAGTGATTGACGCTGCATTCAGCAGCATTACATCTGGACAAGACAATCAAGTGATTGCCAGAACATGTGTTTATGAATCACTATCAAATTGCAATGATACCAGTGTTTGCAGAACGACGAGCCTATCCTGCCCTACCGGTGGCTTCCGTCATAAACATAAGACTAGCCAACTCTTCACTTAGAAGAAAAATACACACAAATGGGAAATGCATCGGAGATATTTGATGGATTGATGCATCACATTTTGCAATATCCTCCACATGTTTACCACAAAAAACTGAACGCTTTACTGAGGCCTTGAATGTTGCACATTTGATCAAACATTTTCTGAACAAGAAACGTATTGCATTCTATAAACACCAAAGCCTGGAGCTGTTGATATAAATTGCTCGACATGAAAGGAAAGTTGACTATTTGAAAGCTGATGTCCCCTTTGTCACACAGCTTTGTGGGGATTTGTTTGTCACTGTAGTGATTGAGTGAGTGTGTGATTGATTGAGTGAGTGAGTGAGTGAGTGAATATTTATCGTCACATCGGCAACATGTCAGCCATATCGTGACGAGAACATTTCATAAATTAAAGATAATTATATTCTGAAGATTAAAACCTGTCGACGATGGACAGTAAAACCACTAGAGGTGTCACACTAAATCCTTATTCACAGATCTGAACATAAAACACTTGTCTCACTTGTCTGGTTTATTTTAAGTTCAGGGGGTAAATGAATGGAAGGGAACTGGTTATTTGATGGTTATCGAACAAAACTAAATCACTGATATACCTGAAGCTAAAGTTAAACATCTTGTCCGAATGACCTTGTTTTGATTTTGCCAAACCGAACAGAAATTCTGATTTATAAGCATAAAGAAAGAGTTATGGCTGGACCAGACAATCCAGTAACATGATGGTTATCTGATTTGATGAAAGTAAGAGTCGGCGTATGATAATGTTAAATTACATTCACTGTGTTGACGTGCTGGTAATGCTATGACTAGAAATTCAGTAACGTGATAGTTCTCCTGAATTTGTTTCAAGTAAGAAGCAGGTATGATAATTTTGAATTACACCCACTGCGTTGACGTGCAGAAAGCGTGTTACACACGTTTAACTGAAAAAGGCGTGACGTCAATGTGGCATTGTGGTACCTCATGTCTCATTGAGGCGGAGAAATAGCCCAGGAGTTCTCTGTGAATGCCAAAAACCTATGAAACCACGAGAGCAAGCTCACACACAAGTTCATCGCAAATACAAGCATTATTTCTAGTCAAATTTGTCATACATATTATTACATTAAAATAGCATTATAAAAAAAAACATGCCTATCGTAACGTGTTCGGTTGGTCAGGCTCGCTGACTCATGCTGTTGATCACTGGATTGACCAGACCGATTATTTACAGACTGCCGCCATATAGTAAGAATGTTGCTAGTGCAGCTATAAGCAAATTACTCATTCCTATTTTTAATGAAATGGCGTCCGAACCAGAATATGTTACAATTTTTAGTTCCTGAAATTTTAGAATTTTGCGAGACTTCTGTTTTCCTTGAGAAAGCTACTTAAAAGAAAACAAACACCACCAATTTCCATGTTTGCAAATTTTAAATTCAGGAGAGTTTCTGATTGAGTTTAGTCTGATTGAGTTTAGTCAGTGTGTTGTTCAACTGATTTTTTCTAATGGGGTAACTTATAGTTGCTCAGCGTTCTGAAGTTCGATGTTTCTCAAGTAGTCATATTGATTTTTCATTGTTCTGCATATTTTGTTTATCATAAAAGGACAAACACCCATTGAACCAATGTGCAGGCGACTGTCAACTGATAATCAGCAGAGCAGGAAAACCGAAGTGTGTGAAATGTAAGTTTGGTCCATCATTTGCAGTAACACTACTGCTTGTGCTTGTCTAATTTCATATATTTCATAGGACATTGAAACAAATATACTCAGTCCAGCCTATGCATGTCTAGAATATGTCGTAACTCCAGATTAGCGCAGTCTGAACATGAATATTGTTTTTGTATATTTTATGATGATGATTTAGGAATTTTGTCTGTATGAAATCAGGTCATTTCAGAGACTAAATGTTAGTCCTCGTGCATCATTATGGACCAGTTATATATTCATTAGATGTGACTGTGGCAGTGAGATTATACGTGTAGTAGAATGGTCTAAGGTGGCACAAATCACTGTAGTATGTCGCCGAGTTGTCAAGATCAGATGGTCCGGGTCTAAGTCCAGTTATATGAGGACATCATCATGGCACTGTTCATGTTCTACAAACTGTCCGGCATGAGGTTCTACTTGCTCTCCAGTATAGACATATTATAAGTGGATTAAAGAATGGGTTGCACCTTTATTGTAAGGTAATGCAATGTACTGTAACGTAACGGAACTTACTGTGACGTAAAGTAACACAATATGCGTTTATTTTTAAAGCCGCAATGACCGTCATGTATGAAGAGTCATTAAGGACACAGAATCTTGCCCACCAGCAAAATCTACAAAATCAATCCATTCAGAAAGGTAAGAACATTTTACAACATGGAAAACACTGCCCATCAGTGTAACCTGTTTCATGGTTCCGTTATCCAATGATAACTATACTGGCCACATAAAGAAACTCTGCACACAGAAAATATAAAGATAGGCAGACAGCATCTTTATACATAAATAAAGGTGTGAACATAGAAAGTATTGGAGACAATCAAACGCTCATGCAGGTGCCAGGCGACGTGACGTCATTGATGGTGGTCTATGGACTTGCAATGTGTTACTGCACGTGCAGCCTGTGCATCTCCACACAACATGTGAAATTCAGAAATTGCTGTCGCTGTCGAAAGCTTGATCTTTTGCCATTCAAACGTTCACAACTTCAGATGAGAAGTCACATGCACATCATGCCAAGATTAACATCTGCTCAGCGTCATGAAGCCATTGGAATGGTTCGAGCAGGCATGAACCAACAACAGGTGGCAGCACATTTCCAATGGCATCGTAACACGATATCTGCATTGGTCCGGCGTTAGGGAAACAGTAATGATGTAGCTGACCACCCACGTTCTGGGCGTCCCCGAGTAACGACGTCAAGACAGGACAGATGGATTCGGGTGACTCATCTCAGACACTGGTTCCAGACAGCAGTGACCACGTCCCAAACCATTCCCCAGGCCTTCATTTGGAAAATGTGGTAGCCTCTATGCGTCGGCGATGCACTGCTGTGCTTCACGCATATGATGGTCATACTCGTTACTGACTTTGTGATTTCGACGTGTGACCCCGACTCAATTTTGAACTTCTGACGTCATCGTTACGGATATTGTTCATGTTCTTTTGACATGTTGATGAGGCCCGATACTTCAGCTTATAAAATGTCTACATCATGTCGTCTTTTCTGTGTTGTGTTCAAATTCTGAAGGAATTTTCTGTGAGCAGAGTTTCTTTATGTGGCTAGTATATATACTAAACATAATCAAGTTGTAAGCACGTACTGTGCCTTCAAACTCTACATTATCAATCCATTTAGTAAAGGTAACAACATTGGCAACATGGAAGAGATAATTGTCCATCAGTTTAACATGTTTCATGATTCCGTTATCCAAGGATAAACTAAGCATAATCTATGTGTAAGCACGTTTCCATACCAGTTCAAATGTTGTCTTCTGTATTGTCATGCTTCATCACCGTTTGGTATTTACGTACGACATAGGAAACAAGGTGACAACAAGAGCCCATCTGATTCGGTCGCATCTTCTGGCAGTACCAAGTAAACCACTAAAACCCATTTCTCATCTGAACATCTACAACCACTCAGTACAAACATACCCTAATATGGGCATCCAGGGTATCAATGCTGTGTGCTTTGTCCCTTCTACAAGGGAGCTACTGGTAGGAGCAAAATTGGGTTTATACTCTGCACCCTTGTATGGACAAAAACACCGAATTATAAAAAGGGGTGTCCGTACTGACTTTGTTGTGGTGGATGATGAGGAAGGCTTATTCTTCATCAGCAGTAAAAGCGACATCTACAGCAGTTCAATAAAACCCGTTAAACTGAAGAAGATACATACGATTACAAATGAATTTAAACTTCAACTTGCTGTTGACACGCAACAGAGAAGCGGCTTATTTGTCATGACCTCTGATAAACTCATGTCATTTTCCTACACTGGTTCGCTTCTTGGCATATTGCATGAAGAAACGGATATGCTCTCTTTAACAGTCGACCCTGTCACAAATATACTTTACTTCAACGTACAGACCGATATATTGATGATAAAATTGACAAGCACCAATATCAGCGTATTGTTCAAGACACATCGTGACTTCTCACAGAGGATCACAGCTTATGATAACCGACTCTATGTGATAGACTGGAAAGGGCTGCTGGTTTATGTCAACAGCAGTTTGATTCCATTGATTACAGGGAAAGATAACCCCCTGAAATGTATGTGTCTTTTACCTTAGATGATACCACCAAAGAACATGAATTGTTCCTGGTAGTAACACTGCATTCCAATGCAGCAAATAGCAATGTTACTCTGGACGAATGATGACATCCTCGCTGCAATGCTGACGTCGTACTCAAGAAAATATAAACTAACAATAGCTGTTGGAACTATAGTTTGTTGTTTGTTTCTTGATGTGACCTAACGACATTCCAGTTTTAAAACGGCAGCCTGTATTACAGTAAATGATCGATTCTTAATCAGAAAACCCAGAGATTAATATGATACGGTTGGTCTACGCAACCGCGAAACAATGACATATGTCAACCAAGTCAGCAAGCCTGACCATCCGCCCTGCAGGTGGCCTCCTACGGCAAGAATGAGCTGCTGAAGACCCCTTCTAAACCGGATATTCAAGGGAATATGTAGAAATATAGATATCATATGGATGCACAACAAACTATGTTGAAAGAAATATCCTTTGATTTCCTGTCCAGTAAGCTGGCAGGGGGTCACATATCGCTTTACCGTGTTTAAATAAAAAGGATACAAGTAATTTCTTTAATCACAATGGCTGTCAGAAAAGCACAGTCCTGTCGAGTTCGTATGCGTTCTTTTCCTGGGATTTAGTCTTGTAAGGGAGGGGTGGGCTTCGTTTCCGGAGCACAACTCGAAAACCGTTCAATTTCTTTCAACAAAACTTGGAAGATATATCCAACCTAACGTGGTGCCTTTTGCTATTTACAGATAATTTGTCATTTTTATTTTTGTTGGTTTCCATGGAGACGTTTTTGACTTAGTCTGAGAAAGAAGGGGTGGGCTTCGTTTCCGGATCACAACTCGAAAACCGTTCAATACCTTTCTACAAGACTTCACAGATTCAAGTGTTGCGCTTGCTTTTTGCTATTTGCAGATTTGTGGATTTTATATTTTTCACGATTTGCATGGAAACGTTTTTGGCATACTCCCAAAAAAAAAAATCAACTGAGATGATTTGTTCTTTTAAATTTGTGGGGGTCGGGGAAGGGATTTGTCATATTCAGATGACTCTTGTTGATGCTACTACTAAATTCTCGTATTGGTTATGTGATTTCCGAAATGTTTATGGTCCACTCATCTCCAATCCCATGCCGAAAGAGGGCACAAGGGCAAAACAATTTATATAATTCTATATAAATAAGAAATTATTCATGCTACTTATTTTTGAGATTTCAAAATGTATATCACTTGTCAAACGTCTTAAATTAATGTGTGACGTAGGTGGAGTCACTTTGTTTCGAAACATTGAAAAATATAGAAATGGACATAGAAACCTCAAGTCTGGCCTGAGTTTACTTCAGAATTAACTGAAAAGAAATGTGAATAATACGTTTTTGCAAATGAATGCATTACATTGTTGTCCTCTTGAGAGTAACAAAACTTTCAAAGTAAATTTTAGTCTACCAAACTTTTAATTGTAATATATTTGTTTTAAATAACGGTTAAATCTCAGTACCATCGCCAGTGGCTTAAGGAATGGCTTAAATCCAGCTAGGGTCCATGCAGGTTGCAAAAGTACTGTAGGTCCCCATGGTCCCTAGTATGATGATCTTTCTTCATTTTCTCCCGATCTATCGGCCGTTTTCACATTGTATTGACATGTTTATGGTTACAGGCTAGTGTTATATATTCTCTATCTGTGATCATCTAGTTATTTCACCGTCCCTTTTTGACAGGTTGTGAAATGCGAATGCAGTGAACTACAGCTATGACGAACTGAAAGTGACCAGTAATTTGTTATAACCGTAGATCGTTATAACTTTAGGTCGTTCTAACAGTATCTGAGTATAACTGTAGATTGATATAACTAGTTTCTTATAACTAGTTCGTTAAAACTGTAGGTCATTATAACTGTAGTTCGTCATAGCCGTAGCTCGTTATAACTGTAGTTCATTATAACCATAGTTCGTTATAGCCGTAGTTCGTTATCACGTAGTTCGCTATAGACGTAGCTCGTTATAACTGTTGTTCGTTATATCCATAGCTCATTATAACCGTAGTTTGTTATAACTGTAGTTCGTTATAACCGTAGTTCGTTATAGCCGTAGCTCGTTATAACTGTTCTTCGTTATTGCTGTAGTTCGTTTTAGCCGTAGCTCGTTATAACTGTAGCTCATTATAACTAGATCGTTATAACTGTAGCGCGTTATAACTGAAGTTCATTATAACCATAGTTCGTTATAGCCGTAGCTCGGTATAACTGTAGTTCGTTATAACCGTAGTTCATTATAACTAGCTCGTTATAACTGTAGTTCGTTATAACCGTAGTCCGTTATAGCCGTAGCTCGTTATAATTGTAGTTCGTTATAACCATAGTTCGTTATAGCCGTAGTTCGTTATAACTGAGTATAACTGTAGGTTTTTATAATTAGTTCCTTATAACTAGTTCGTTATAACTCTAGTTCGTTATTGCTGTAGTTCGTTATTACCGTAGTTGGTTATAGCCGTAGCTCGTTATAACTGTAGCTCATTATAAATAGCTCGTTATAACTATAGCTCGTTATAACTGAAGTTCGTTATAGCCGTAGCTCGTTATAACTGTAGTTCGTTATAACCATAGTTCATTACAACTAACTCGTTATAACTGTAGTTCGTTATAACCGTAGTTCGTTATAGCCGTAGCTCGTTATAACTGTATTTTGTTATTGATGTAGTTCGTTATAGCCGTAACTCGTTATAACTGTAGCTCATTATAACTGTAGTGCGTTATAGCCGTAGCTCGTTATAACTTTAGTTCGTTTTAACCGTAGCTCGTTACAGCTGTAGTTCATTATGGCCGTAGCTCGTTAAAACTGTAGTTCGTTATAGCCGTAGCTTGTTATAACTGTACTTCGTTATTGCTGTAGTTCGTTATTACCGTAGTTCGTTATAGCCGTAGTTCGTTATAACTGTAGCTCGTTATAACAACATTTCGTTATAACAGTAGTTCGTCATACCGATAGCTGATTATAACCGTGGTTCGTTATAACATAGTTCGTTATAACGTAGTTCGTTATAACCGTAGCTCATTATAACCGTAGCTGAGTATAACTAATTTGTTATAACTAGTTTCTTATACATAGCTCGTTATAACTGCAGTTACGTTATAACAGTAGTTCGTTATAACCATTTCGTTATAACGATAGTTCGTTATTACCGTAATTCGTTATAACTGTAGTTCCTTATAACCGTGGTTTGTTACAACTATAGTTCGTAGTTCGTTATAACATGTGTTATAACCGTAGTTCGTTATTACCGTAGTTTGTTATACGCACTTTGACTGAACTGTACATGACGTTGGGGGAAAAACATTTCGCATATCCTTCAGTTCGTTGTACGTGTATTCCCTGTAAGCTTATTTTATTGTGTGTCTGAAAGGCGCCACGTGCCTTAATGATTAGCTTGGCTGCTGTGGCCTGCTGTTATCAGGTGATCTTCAATCATCCGTTTAGCTGTATCAATGCAGTTTAAGGCAATTAAATGTGTCCATTTAGTCTATTTCCCAACTTCCGTGTGTATTCACGCCCAATCTCACAAAGTCTTTACGAATCTGCTCCTCTGTGGTTGAAGCTTAAGCGGCGTAGGCAGTTGGGTGGCATTGTGGATAAAACGTCCGCTTGTCACGCTGAAGACACAGGTTTGATTCCCGACATGGGTGCTATATGTGAAGCCCGTGTCCTGTGGCCCAGCAGTAAAAATTGCTGGAGAAGTGCTGAAAGCCGTGTAAAGCCTTACTGCTAGTATAGTGCCCTAAACCGGGGAAAGTGTTCCCCCCCCCACTTCCTTAAGCAGCATAATTCTCTTAAACGAAGCGTTTAGCAATATTCCAGCAATTTCAAGCACCAGATATGGGCTTCGCACATTGTACCCGGGTGGAGAATCGAACCTGGGTCTTCCACATAATGAGCGAACGCTTTAACAACTAGGCTACCCCACTGTTCCATTCATCCCACGAGCTGACCAATAAGAGAAACGTGCCAAACGCTACAAGATTTAACTTATCGCCATGAGAACAGTTATATTAACTTTCATGCAGATGGCTTCAGTAAATGCATCAGTTTCCCACTCACTTTAGCAAACAGAAGATTATATTTCACAAAAACAACCCTGATATCGTGCCACATGATAGCGGAAGCCTCAACGAGCAATTACTTTGAACGCTCTGTACACACAGACCATTGATATGAATTGAAGTCAAGAAGATGTGGATACTTTTGATGTGAAAAATATTTCTTTTAAATAAAAATTAAAAATTAACTTCCCATCAGTATAACTAATGAACAAAAAATATAAAAACTCCTCTCCTCTAAGGACAGTATAAAAAGTAGATTTACACAGACTATACTAATAGTTATTTTGAGGACATTTGAAGTGGATGAGTTAATATGAAAACAAATTCTCACATGCATTCATATTTAAGTGAAATGCATCGTCCAGGCCGAAATAAACCAATAACAGTGATTTTGATGTCCAAAACAAAGGTTGAAATAAAATTCTGCTTTGGGGCATTTAAAGTCACCATTTTTCAACTCTTAAAACAAGAAACAACTGTTGTAGAGCGTGTAAAATTGGAAAATAATCATTCTTATGATTTCAGTCTTTGAAAACATTTTTTGCTGATTTGCATTAGTGAAAACAAGTAAAACTTGTCTTTGAAAAAATGTTTGGGAGCATCTAAAATTATCTTCGTTTTTTCCATTTCCCAAAACGCAGGAATATTCAAGCAGCATTTGGATCCATTTCACATGTAGAATGATTCTATAAGGGTATGAAGAGAGCCTAGAATACATCATATGATAAACAAGTACGAGATACGAGAAATATGCCACGATTAATAGCTGAAGAGAGAGAAAGAGCCATTGGGATTGTGCAGATGGGGCCGACATATAATGTTGTTGCCAACGCCCTCGGATGTCACCGTCGAGCCCCACTTCAGTGGCCAGAAACGGTGGGTGCCGTTGTTTAAACGTCGCGTTGGACGTTGAATATACACAACCCATTGACATGTTGCACATCGACGTGAAGTTGGATCCCAGGGCTAACTGGTGGCATCATCAGAAGTGATACTGTCTTTAACAGGTCCGACACTTTACGGCAGTATTTCACCCTGCAGGTGCTTGTTATGTTTCGTATATCGACCACAGGGTTTTGTTGTTACTATGGATCGAAAGCCCTGTGTCTTGGCAACACGTGCGGATGTCGTCACGTTTTCCCACCACTTAAAGCCCCCCGAAGCTAAGCCGCATGCATGTGACGGGAGTCAAAACAGCTCAGATTTGATAACACCCAGGGCTGATCTGTGCGTCCCGTTTGCATTGATTGTCTCACACACGGAACCCTTTTGCCACTGCCGTATAAACACAATGGGCCGAAACCACAATTATTGAGTTTTGGAATTACGACTATCTACCAGACAGGGCATGGACGTTTAAACATACCTACACATACACTTACGAATGGAAAGCCAGAACTGGGTATTCGCTTTTGACGTCAAGTGGACGCCATCCTTGTCTAACAGTGCAGGTCCCATCCTTGGCTGGCTGTGGTCCCAAAAGGTGGCATCCAGACGGCATCGCAACATCCTCTTCAAGCGCCGGTTCGCCTCCTCCTCCTTCGGCTTGTAGGCAGAGACCGTCATGTTCTTTGGTTTTACCCTCAGGAACAGACTTCCTATCACTGCTCTGGAGCCCGGCCGTTTCCACAGAAGGAAGTCCAGAAGATCCAGCAAGTCCTCAACCAGGTTCTGAGGATCAGTTGACGCCGACACGTCGTTCTCTCCCACTTGAAAGAAAACAATGCCCTGAAAACCTGCATCAAGGGCATCCATCTCTGCTTTCATCCGAGCGACAGTCGCCCCTCCGATCCCACGCACGGAAGTGAGGATGCCACGTGGAGGGGGACAGACTTGATCAAGTCGCCGCACGAAGCTATGTCCCCGGATGGCAAAGTGGACTGGCTTTGAAACAGGACCTTTAAAAAGTGTGTAGGCCATGGCTTGAATGAAGTCTTCAACAATGAGCTGTGTCAAACAATGTTAGCACAAGTGCCGTGATGCTTGTCGACGACGAAATTAAATGTTTAACGTCGGCTTCTGGCGTAAGCCAATTTCGCCGACGGGGTAGGTGGGAACTAATGTAATAAGTAATAAATGTTAATAAGGGATAAACCACCTTACCCAAAAATACAAATGCTGGGGGTGTGTGTTAAACCTAAGTTGAATTTGGAATAAAAACGTTTATAAACATAAATAGAGATAAAAATAATAAAATGCCAAGTTAAAAAAGGAGAAAGGAGGGATAAATAGGAATAGTGATTGTTAATAAGTAAGAGATAGAGTTGAAATAAACGATAGGTGACATAAAAGGGGCCTGGGGGTGGGAATGGGGGTCGGGGACGGGGGAGTGGTGAATACCGGACATGTATAGCATAGGGGCAGATATTTAAATGCAGTTAAGCTGCATAAGTTGTATAAGGGGCTATATAAAGAATGAGTAAAAAAAAGGCGTTAAGTTGGGCGGGAGGGGGGGCTGAGGGGAGCGAGGGAGGCGCAATGAGGCATAGGCCAGGTTGAGGGACAAGCGGTGGTAGTAAGCTGGCTGGCGAGTGACCTTGACCTTGGCAGTATGGGCTTGTGACGGGTTGTTTACATTAGCGAGAGGGGAGAGCGAGCGTGGCGTGTGCAGAGAATGGATAAATGAAATTGAGTGCCGTTTCTAAAGTTGTAGGTGGGCAGAATGGATAACTGAGGTTTGAACGGCTGGCCTGAATGTTGCAGTGAGTGGGAGGTGAGAGAGGTGGCTGTAGCTTATTTAATGGGTTCTAGATTCTGTAGTGTTTTACCTGATCAATCTCATTCCGTTTTGGTTTATATGGTTTTGTGTCAACCCGATTTGCATACAACTGGACATGCGCAGTCTGTACAGGAAACTGGGTTTGAAAATAAAACGTCTACATGTGATGTGGAGAGCAACAAGCAACCAGCCTTGTGTTTTGAATGGTTCATTGGAGGTTAGCTTAAATGCGAACGGGACACAGATAATTGCACACAGTACAATTGGCGACGAGGTGAATCGACTACATGATGTCTTCTGTCAAATTGACCGACATTGCTGGGGTTCCAGTTTTCCACTGTTCCGAGACAGACAGTCTCGCGCCTTCGAACTTTATTCAGATGGAAAGGGGGTCAAGAATGCAGAGCAGAAAAAGGCACTGTTACTTCATACAGCTGGAATGGAAGTGCAAGACATATTCTACACGCTAGTACCGACAGGTGAGGGTGACGCTTACGAGAAAACGAAGTATGCACTAAATGAATATTTCCAACCACGTGTGAATGTGCCATATGAGCGGCATGTTTTTCGTGCCATGGGTCAGACGGATGAGACTGTTTCTCAATTCATAACTCGTCTGCGACAGCAAGCTGACAATTGTGAATTCGGGAATATAGGAGCTGTTGACGAACGAATTCGAGACCAGGTCATTGAAAAGTGTTCCTCTCACAGGTTGAGGATGAAGTTACTGGAAAAAGGGGGTGACTTAACACTGGACATTTTGGTGTCGACTGCGAGAGCACTGGAGGAATCTGAACTGCAAGCAAAAATTATTGAAGGTCCAAGTGTCGTGAATGCTATGAGGAGTTCCAAACATTCAGACGGGAGAAAGTCTGGGAAGAAGGGAAACTTTAATGTGAAGAAAAACAGGAGTGACATAACTTGTTACAGATGTGGTAACAAGGGACACTGGTCTAAAGATGAGAGTTGTCCTGCACTCAAGAGGATGTGTAATCGATGCAAGTTTGTAGGACATTATGAGAAAATGTGCAAGACAAAATTACAAACAGGGAGAAAGAGAACAGAACATGGCAAAGTAAGACAAGTAAGAGATGAGACACCCAAGGATGAAGATTCTAAAGACAAAGATTTTGTATTTGGCATTGATACTCGTGCTAAGGAAATGCATGATGGAACAGTTACAGTCACTGTGGGGGGAGTATCTTTGAGTATGTTGATCGACAGTGGGTCGACATGCAACATTGTGGGACAGAAAACATGGAACATTTTGAAGAATGAGCATATCAAGTGCACATCGGAGAGGACTACGCGGGATATTTATCCATATGGGGTAAAAGAACCGTTGCCAGTGTTAGGTATGTTTACCACTGACATTTCAGTAGGTGAAACAACAGTCGACCAAGCTGAATTTATCGTTGTGAAACATGACGGACCTCCTCTCCTGGGAAGGAATTTATCTCAAGAACTAGGAGTTTTGGCTCTTGGACAAAACGTTAACAAGCTAGAATCTCCACAAGACTTTGTAAAAGACTTTCCGGACCTGTTTACTGGATTTGGAAAGCTCATGAATTATCAAATGACAATTCCTATTGATGAGACTGTGGAACCAGTTGTACAGCCACTACGTAGAGTTCCGTATCATCTCCAGGGCAAACTGGAAGAAAAGTTAACGGAATTGGAAGAACTTGACATCATAGAGAAGGTTACAGGACCAAGTGATTGGGTGTCACCAATAGTCATTGTACCTAAACCTGGAGGTAAAGACATTCGTGTATGCGTGGATATGAGAACAGCAAACGATGCAGTGAGACGTGTAAGACATAAAATGCCTACTATTGATGATGTGTTACAAGATCTCAACCAAAGTGCAGTGTTCAGTAAACTTGATGTAAAATGGGCGTATCATCAGATTGAACTTTCTAAAGAATCTCGTCACATTACAACATTCAGCACTCACAAAGGTCTTTACAGGTACAAAAGACTGATGTTTGGTATTTGTTGTGCTCCTGAAATGTATCAAAAGACTCTCCAGCAAGTATTACAGGGATGTGAAGGTGTGAGTAACATTATGGATGACATTATCGTTCACGGTGCTACTACTGAAGAGCATGACAGGAGAATGGCGAATGTCCTGTCTGTGCTGCAAGAAAAAGGACTGACATTGAATGCTGGAAAGTGTCAATTTAGAATGGAAAATCTACAATTTCTTGGACATGTCTTATCCGAGAAGGGAGTGAGTCCTGCAGAAGATAAAGTCAGAGCAGTTCTCGAGGCTAGAGAACCAAGCAACACAAAAGAAATCAGAAGCTTCTTGGGGCTAGTCAACTTCAATGGGAGGTACATAGAAAACCGTTCGACAGTGTCAGAACCTTTAAGACGTCTGACAAGAAACAATGTGAAGTTTGTTTGGGGACCTGAACAACAGGCTTCTTTCAATCAGCTGAAGAAATGTTTGACTAGTGCCAACGTACTGGGATACTTTGATAAGAACGCACCAACACAAGTGATTGCAGACGCAAGTCCTGTTGGAATCGGGGCTGTACTAGTTCAAGAACAACGAGGTGTGCATAGAGTCATATCTTATGCAAGCAAGAGTTTATCAGACATTGAGAGACGGTATTCTCAAACCGAGAAGGAGGCATTGGCTCTTGTGTGGGCATGTGAACGCTTTCACCAATACTTCTATGGTGCACCATTCGAGTTGTTGACGGATCATCGACCGCTGCAATTCATATATGCAAAAAAGAGGGAAACCTTGTGCCCGAGTGGAACGATGGGTGTTGAGACTACAAGGATATGATTATACCGTGAAATATATCCAAGGTCACAATAACATTGCTGATTGTCTGTCGAGACTGTTAGGAGCAACAGAGAAAGTGAGCGCAACCGCATCACAGGAAGCTGACCTGTATGTACGGTTCGTGACAATTGAATCTACACCTGTGGCGTCGACGACGCAAACCATAGAGAGATCATCAGATGAGGATGAAGAATTGTGTGATGTGAGAGGGTGTTTGTTGTCAGGGAAATGGTATACAGTGGGCAACACAAAGTATGTACCAGTGAGAAATGAACTGTCTGCTATTGGTAAAATTGTGTTGCGTGGTACCAGAATAGTGATTCCCAAGCTGTTGAGAGAGAATGTGCTTCAATTGGCTCATGAAGGTCATCCGGGTATTGTACGGATGAAACAGCGTTTACGTAGCAAAGTATGGTGGCCGGGAATAGATGCCGATGCTGAGAAATTCTGCAGATCGTGTCATGGATGTCAAGTGGTGGCTTTGCCAAACTCTCCTCCGCCTATGTGCCGTACACCATTGCCAACATCCCCATGGCAACATCTCGCTGCGGACCTGATGGGACCACTACCTACAGGAGAACACGTATTTGTGGTAGTCAACTATTATAGTCGTTACTTCGAACTTGATGTGATCAAGAACACCACTGCAGAATCTATTGTAGACTGTTTGACAAGATTTTTCGCAACTCATGGACTTCCCCTCAGTTTGAAAACAGATAATGGTCCACAATTTACAAGCAAGAACTTTAAAGAGTATCTGCGCCACAATGGCATAGAACATAAAACAAGCACTCCATATTGGCCTCAAGCCAATGGCGAGGTTGAAAGGCAGAATCAGACGATACTGAAAAGGATCAAGATTGCCCAGGTGGAGGGAACGGACTGGAAAACAGAATTAATTCCATTCCTCATTATGTATCGGACAACCCCTCAAGCGACAACAGGAAAGTCGCCCAGTGAGTTGTTGTTCAGACGAACAGTGCGAACGAAACTGCCAGAAATCGAAAACATCAATGTGGATGGTGAAGTGCGTGACCATGATAATGAACTGAAATACAAAAGGAAAGTCTACAGTGACAGAAGAAGGCATGCGACACAGTCAACGATTGAGTGTGGTGAAAAAGTTCTGGTGAAGAAACAAGTACATGACAATAAACGTTCTACAAGTTTTCACAAGGAACCATTTACTGTTGTCAACAGGTATGGCAATACAGTAGAAGTGGGAACTGAAAGTGGTCCGGTATACAGAAGAAATGTGACACATGTAAAGAAATATAATGCAAGAAGTTCTAATGGTGAGAAGGACATTTCCATTGTGCAGCCTGACAACACTGTACCAACTGACCTTCCTAGTGCAAGGCCACTGCGTTTCAAGTCTGTGCCGACCAGGTACAAGGATTTTGTACTTGGATATCTGAACTGTTGAATTATGTTTCAAAGAATTTTGGACACTAATATATTCAAAGGACTAATTAGTTTTGTGTTTTTCATTATTTGAATTACTTTTGAACAAGAATGTATTTTAGAAATATCATTCTATCAGCTGAGTGTTGTAGTATTTTCTAAACACCATTGACTGGTTTCTTGATGTATTTCAAAAAGGTGATTGAAATATTTGATTTGTGGGATTATAAAGAGTGTTAAATGTATTATAAAAAGTGTTAAATGTACGTACTATAACAAACACTTGAGATAAACTTACTTTACTTCAGATTGTTTCGAGATACAGGTAATATCAATATGTTTCAATACATTTCTGGATGGACAATTATTTGTGAGAACAAATTGTTAAAGTAACATAGTTCTGATAACAGTTGGTTGTTTTGTTTGTTTAAGACAAGTTATTAATTGGTATTATAATTTGGAAACTTGTTGCCATATCCATAAAATGTTCAGGAATAGTATGCAAGGTAAAATCTTGAGATAGATCATAGGTTTATTCTATTTAAGGTAAAAAGGGATGTAGTGTTTTACCTGATCAATCTCATTCCGTTTTGGGTTATATGGTTTTGTGTCAACCCGATTTGCATACAACTGGACATGCGCAGTCTGTACAGGAAACTGGGTTTGAAAATAAAGCGTCTACATGTGATGTGGAGAGCAACAAGCAACCAGCCTTGTGTTTTGAATGGTTCATTGGAGGTTAGCTTAAATGCGAACGGGACACAGACAATTGCACACAGTACAGATTCTTTTTAGAAGGTTTGAGTTTTGTAGAAATAATGTTAAGGCCTTGAAGATACTTGTTGTGTTGTGTGGGCTGAGGAGTAGTGGGATGTTATTGTGATATTTAGAGGGAATGCTGTTTTGTAGTTGCTTAATGTTTGTCTTTTGTAGCTGGCAGTGTATGAGTATGTGATTTATGTCTTCTTGGGTATTACAGTGTGTGCATAGTCCATCTGCATGTCTATTTTGTTTGTAAAGAGTGTGGTTGAGGTTTGTGATGCCTGTGATGAGTCTGTTTTGGCCGTGTCAATATTTTTAATGTTTGAGAATGTAGGGATTTTCCTTAAGGGTGATTTTATAATGGAAGTAACCCATGATTTGTTGTTGTTTATTTTGTGTTGAAAGTCAGTATGAAGAATATTTGATTTAATGAGTTTGTTTAGTTTCTGTTTTGGATGTATGATAGTTTATATTTGGTGATTTGTGTGTTGTTGCTCATTTGGCTGCTGTATTGCTGTGTCGTTTCCTAATATGTTTGAATGGCCTGGTATCCAGGTGAAAGTTATGTTTTTATTTGCTCGTTTAAGTGAGGATTGTGATATTATGAATGAGATCAGGGCGAGATTTGGAGTACTTGTTATGTATTTTCCTAATGGAGTTTAGTGAGTCGGAGAGAATTAGGAAGTTAGTTTGTGGGAGGGTAGGTATTAGGTGGAGTGCAGTGAGGATAGCTGTTAGTTCTGCTGTTTGTATTGAGGTGTGTTTTGTATAGTGCAGGTTGGTTGTAATGGGGGTGGGGGTGGGGGTTGGTTGTTTGTTGGACATGTATACCTATACCAGTTGTTTTGTTTGGGTTGATTGAGGCGTCTGTATATATATGGGTGAGTGTTGGGTAGTTATTGTTGATATAGTTGTTTGTGATGTTTGTTATGGTGGGTGTGTTGGTGTTTTTTGGTAACTGCTGGAGAATGTTGTCTAGGGTGGTGTCTGTGGTGGGTTGGGGTATGTCGTGAATGAAGCTTGTAATGGGAGGTGTATGTTGTATGTCGTTTAGCTCTTGTGCCTGTAGTAGTTTATGGAAGTTGGTGAGGCATGGAGCTTTTAGGGGATTTAATTTAAATTTCTTGAGTGTTGATTTTTTATGTTGCTGTATTTATGTGCGACGAGTTTAAATAGTGGGTTATGTTGGGCCCCAGCCCAGTAAGTGAGTGTTGTTTGGTTGATTCTTTGTGTGAATGAAGTGGTGCCTGAGAGTAGAAGTAATGTGTTTAGAGAGGTACCAGTCCTCGTGCCTAGGGCTAATTTTAGGGCTTTATATTGGATGGAGTTTAATTTTTGGAGGTTACAGGAGGAGAGGGAGTGGAGAATCGGGGCGGCGTAGTCCAGTTTAGGCAGTATGAGCGTTTTGTATATGTTAATAAGTGTGTGTTTGTTGGCGCCCCAGTTTGTGCCGCTGATGGCCCTCGTTAAGTTGAGATCTTTTTGACAAGAATTGAGCAGGTTATGAATGTGGGGTGTCCATGACATATGTTGGAAAAAAGGTTACTCCTATGAATTTTGCTTCCTTTTTTTTTAATTCAATTTTTTGGTTATTTAGGTGCAGTTTGGGTGTAAAATTTTGCATTCTTTGTGTTTTGAAGAGTATGCCCACGGTTTTTTTAACATTAATGAGGAACCCCCACTGTTGGGCCCAATTTTGAATATGGTTAAGCATTTTTTGGCATTTTGTAGAGACTTGTTTGACAGAAGTGGAAAAAGTCCAGAAGGAAATATCGTCGGCAAATTTGGCTTTTGAAATTTCAGGCCATTTATTTGGGAATATGTCATTCATCATGAAATTAAAAAGTGTTGGTGGTAATATGCTGCCCTGGGGGGGTCCCTTGTTCTAGGGGATGGGGGTCCGAGAGGGTGTTGTGAGATTTGAGGATTATCTGTCTATTATTAAGGAAAGAGTGGATGAAATTTAGAATTCTGCCGTTAATGGCATATTTTTGGAGTTTTTGTATGAGGCCGTTTTGCCAAACCATATCAAATGCTTTACTAAAGTCGATGAAAATGGCCATAGTGTATTGTTTTTGTGCATGGGCTACCTTGATGTCTTGTTCCAAATGTAAAATATGGTCTAAAGTTTGCCTGTTTGGAGTAAAGCCGCTCTGGTCCTCCTTAATTAGATTTTTTGTGTATATAAGGTGTTTGAGCCTGTTGTTAATAATGCTTTCTAAAGTTTTACATAGATGAGAGGTGAGGGAGATAAGGCGATAAGAATCAGGCTCATTTCTAGGTTTCCCTGGTTTGAGTACTGGCACCACCTTGGCTGTTTTCCATGAGTTTGGGATAGTACCTGAGGTCCAGATATGATTGAAGAGGGAAAGTGTTAAGTTATGCATGTTACGTTTTAATTTGTTGAGTATAGTGTATGTAATGGTATCTGGACCCGGGGCTGAGGCTGTCTGTTTGTTTCTGAGTGCAGATTGGAGTTCGTGTATATTTATCATTTTGTTTATGGGTAGATCTGTGTGTGGTGGTTGTGGGGTGTATGGGGGCTGCTTTTTCATGGTGTTTTGAAAAGAAGGTGGGTAGTTGGTGGAGCTACTGACGGCCGAGAGGTGGGCAGCAAATGCATTAGCTCTGTCTTTGTTTGTGGCTAGGTCCGGAAGGTTTGGATAAATAGTTGTTTTGGAAATGCCCTTAATGGCATTACATTTTTTCCACATAGTTCTAGAGTTTCGATTTGTTAGCTTAAGGGTGGAACAGAATTGTTTCCAGTGGTCATTTTTTGCTGCCTCGATTAATTTCTTAGTTTTATTTCTTAGTTGTTTTGCCAAGTGTAATTTCGAACGGTCCCTCTTGGATTGATTTAGGGCCTTTTTTCTTGCCTTTCTGGCTTTGATGATTTCTGTGCTCCACCAGGGGACTGTTTTTTGTGCAGGGTTATATCGAAAAGTTGGAATGCATTTTTCTGAGATGTCTAGTATGGTATTAGTCAGGTTTGTGTTGAAAGTGTTTATGTCTGTGTTGAAAATGGCTGTGGTGTCTATTTGTTTACAAAGTGTTGAGAATTTATTCCAATTTGCTTTTTTAATGTTGAATCTTAGTTCAGTGGGTGGTTGTGATGGTGTGGTGGTGGGTGTGGGTGGGTATGTGTATTGTGATTTTGATGGGGCAGTGGTCACTGCGCGAGGTGTCATCGTGGACCTCCCATATACAGGCTTGTGTAATTGTGGGTGTGGTGAGAGTGATGTCGATGGCTGTGGGTGAGTGTAGATGGGAGAGGGGGTAGCGGGTGGGTTGATTGTCGTTGAGTGAGTTAAGGTTGTGTGTGCTTAGCCAGTCAGTAAGGCGGGTGCCATTTGAATCAGTATAGGGTCTTGTGCCCCACAGTGGGTGGTGTGCATTAAAGTCACTGAGGATAATGGTTTGGGGACTTATAAATTTTTGCCAGAATGTCCAAATCTTGGGTGGTAATTTTGAAATTTGGTCTTCTATAGACATTAATGATGGTTAAGTCTTTGTTATTCATTTTAGTTGATATTGCCAGGACTTCGAGATCTTGTACAGGAATTTGCAATATGTTATAGTTTAGTTCCTCTGCAATGAAAATCCCCAGTCCCCCTGCAGGGGGGCCGGGACAGTTAGTTGCCCGAGATCTGTCTTTACGAATAAAATTGTAGCGTGGTAATTTGGAGGCGGTTTTGGGGGATAATTTTGTTTCTTGCAGGGCTATGATGTCGGGTGAAATTTTGTCATGGGCAATGAGTGCCTTGAGCTCATGCCCATGGGCTCGGAGACTGTTGCAGTTCCACTGTATAAGTGCGATGATTACTGCAATTAGGAATATGGGTTTTATAAATGCCATGGCGTGGGGCATGAATTTTGAAGAATAAAGATTTGGTGCTAGAGTAGCTTAGAGGTTTGTTGTTTAGAAGGGTTTTGTGAGGGCGATGAGTAGACTGGCCAAGCTTTTGTGGTAGAGTTTGGATTTATGTGCAAGGGTGTAGAGTTTTTTGACTGTTGGTTTTTCCATTGTTGCGGCTGTGATGATGAGTTCTACTATTTTGTTAAGGTTTTGGTTTAATTTTTGAGGTGTGAGGGTTGGTGAGGGTTTGAGGGCAGGTGCTGGGTGTTTTTTAGGTGGGAGGGCTTGAGTTTTAATTGTGGGTAGGGTGGTTTGTGTTGGGAGGTGTTGGAGGGTGGGTTGGGGTGGGGTTTACGCGTTTGGAGGGGGTGCAGTTTTGGGACGTGATTGTTTAGGTGGGGAAGTGGGGGTGGGTGTGGGGAGGAGGGGTTGTTTAGGGAGTGGCGGTTTTGGGGTGGGTATGATGGGGGTTATGTTTGGGTGGGTGGGTGGGGCAGGTTTGGTGGTGGGTTGGCCGTTGTTTTGTGGGTTTGGTGGTG
Organism: Haliotis rubra; assembly: GCF_003918875.1. Classification (NCBI taxonomy): domain Eukaryota; kingdom Metazoa; phylum Mollusca; class Gastropoda; order Lepetellida; family Haliotidae; genus Haliotis; species Haliotis rubra. Next base: position 17,194 of record NW_025765288.1, on the reverse strand, counting down.
GGGGGTGAGTAGAGTGATGAGTTTGGGGTGGAGGAAGTATAGGGGGAGGATGAGCTGGCTGAGAGGATGGAGTGATATGAAAGTAGTGTGCGTGCTGGTTTTGGCAGGTCGGTGTTTTTGATGTGTTTGTTTAGCCTGAGGATGTGTTTTTGCTTGATGGGGCATGTATTTTGTGTAGCGGTGTGACCGTTGCAGTGAATGCAGTATTTCTGTTGGCGACATTCATCGAGAGTGTGTGTGTCCGACCCGCATTTTGGGCTTAGCATTGGGAGCTTGCATGAATCTGAGATGTGTGAGTATGAAAAACAGTATTTGCATTGTTGTGGGTTTTGCGTGTTGGATGTACTTTGTAGGTAAGGGCGCCAAATGTAATGTGGGTGGGGAGTGAAGTGGTGTCAAATGTGAGGAAGGTTGTTTGTGCGTTGGGGTTGTAGGTGGTGGGTTGTCTGTTGTTGATAGTTCTATATGTAGTTGGTGATTTTTGGTTGGTTGGGGATGGTGTTTGCGATGCTGATGTAGTGTTTAATATCTGATTCAGTTTCTCTTGTGTCTATGTATATAACGCCTTGGATGGATGTCTGCCAGCGTGGATACTGCCAACTTATCTGTTTGCCGTCGATGAGTGTGTTTTTTAAGGTGTTGTTTAGTGCTTGTTGGTCTGTGAATGTGATTTTGAAGCCTCGTCCGCAATTATTTATGTATATGTATTGTATGTTGTGTTGTTTGAGGCAAAGGGCAAATTTGTTTATTGAGTAGGTGTGGTTGAGTGGCGTGTGGGTGTTTGTAGCAAAGGCAAGGAGGATAAGTTTATTTTCTTGGGGTTGAGGTGGGGTAGCTTTGTCACATTGTTTTTTGCTAGATTGATGAAATGTGTGGGCGTTTGGTGGATTTAGTTTTGTTGCTTGGGGGTTGTGAGGAAGGGGGTGGTTGTTTGGTTGATTGTTGGGGTGGGACTAGGGAGTCGAAATCAATACCAAAATTAATGGGGATGGGGTTTAGTTGCTGTTGGGATGTGAGGGGTGGGAAGTCTTTTGTTGGTGTGGAAAACAGTGAAAGGGTAAGGGAGGGAGAGGCCATGATGAAGTGTTGAGGGGGACGGGGGAAGGGTGTTTGTTTGGATGGGTGGGCAGAAGGGGCTGGAATTATGTACACTATATACAGCAATAAATACAAACAAATGGAAAATAAAGCACATATACACAAGAAATTAGGAAAAAAAATTAGAGATGATTTTATGGAGAGCAGTAGCTCGATTGTTTTTAGGTTTTACGAAAAGTCTCTGGGAGTAGTGAACAGTTTTTCAGGGGGAAACACTTGCGTGTGTCCTGGCCCGAGGGCCGCGGTGGGCGGCCGGTGGGGTGAGGCCTAAAGGCCTGTTTGCTGTGGGCTTGAGAGGAGGAGGAGATTGGTGGTGGCAGGGCCAGCTTTTTGTTGATAGCAATGTCGGCGATCGGTGAGGGCGATTGGTGTCACCAGTGACGAGCTCCAAGCGCAAAAAGGATGAATGTGCGTGATGCTTGTATCTGACTGCTAGGTATATATAGCCCGAGCGATTGAAAAGTGTTTGTATTAAGCTCTGCATTGAGGTCACAGAGTCAATCATTCATGGATTAAGGCCGGTTGGTAGCTTAAACCTGACACGACTCACTCATCCCATTCACTTATGCGATTAAACAACCGATCAACGATTGGCGCTTTCAGTCGTAATTCCCGCCACTTGGTTGGCTTCCATGTCTCACTCAGAAACTCTCGGATTAGGCATTACAATCAAAACATCAGAGCAAAGCTTGTGTGCCCCACCCAAACAAGTGCCTCTGCAAACATGACACCAATCAAGGCTCAGTTGAAGACAATGTTGTGAGTAAGAACTCACCATGAAGCTAGTTTAGGAATGTATCTTGTGTGAAGGTAACCTTTGGTAATAAACAATAAGAATTAAATATCACAAAAACCGTGTCTCCGTTTTCTCTCCACATGGAAATAAAGACAATACCAAGGCTCAACGCAGCAATGAAAACGTTTTATTCATCCTTCCAGACAACATCAAACGAAGTGCAAACATAGCAAAATTGAGTTCGCCATCACACCAGGTGGAAATAAAGACAAATATCCGGGCTAGTTCATAGACATTGAAAGCATGTGCCCCTCACCTGAAAACAATACTATCAATGCCCCAGCCGACCGACTCAATTCATAGAACTTGATCCAAGTGTAGAAAATCACTTGAGCCAAGGATTATATTTCAGTTTCACATGCCCGATTTTACCTCGATGTTTTTTCCCCTTTATTATACTGGTATTATTAGTTCTTTGTTTCGTGTTGTTATTGTTTATTTTACGTTTTAACCTTCTTTGTATTAATGCTTTTTAGCTTTAAGTTTATGTTATTGCGGTTTGGGTTAGTGATTTAGCTTAAAGGAAGGCCGTAGGCTTTTACTTTTAATTTATGTTTTTTAGGTTTTGGGTTAGCGTTTTAGGTTAGAGAGAGAAGGACTTATGGTCTTTTCACGCTAATGTTATGTTATATCGGTTTGGGGTTAGTGTTAGTTTAGAGAGAGACGGTGTTAACTTGTACTTTTATTTTTGCATTCCCCATTTGTATGACGAACATGATAATGACGAAGCATTTGTGCAACACAGTCATATACCCACATGGATAACCATAGCTCACGAATTGATACCCAAACAATTGCATAATGTACAGATAATTCAAACATGTCAGCACAAATAAATAATACGAAACATAAAACCTGGAAGGATACTACTGTGATTTCAAAGTCCGATTGCTGTGAAGGCGCAGTTGAGTCTACGTAGGAAGGTCGTCGTGGTAGATCAGATCTCTGTGATTTCTTCAGGTACTGTTGATAATGGCAGTTGAGCTGCTACACGTGATGAACAACACATACTACACTGTACATCAACATGCATAACAAACGCCAGAAAACGTCAATGTCCGTCTGGCATGTCATGCCCTCGCGTCTACCAATCAATTGGGTGCCTCACATACATAGCTGTAGACACTACAGGAATAGACCTCTCCTTTCCCATATGCCACACCTTAGGGAATTGCAAAGATTTGACACGACAAATCATGCACAGTTACCGCCAAGTCGCCTCTGAGCCACTGCCGAGACTCGAACTGGTTTGCCTGCGCCAGCTACCGTTTCGCCGCCATCTCCTCTCCTCTAAGGGTCGCCCCTTCACTCCTATGCAACACCAGCATTTCGTCCTGCTTCCAGCAGAAAACCACCACCGTTTGCGCTTGCTTACTGCCAAGTCGCCCCTGTATATCTGTATATTGTGTATTTTCCTCTTTCTGAACAATGTATTCTCCAAAAGCAAGGCTACAGGATTAAAAAAACGAATCTTTTTATTTAAATTCTTCAGTTTTTAAATTCATCACTCCTTCATATCAGAATGTTGAGACCTGAATGGTTCACGTGATCTTCATAACAACACTTGCTCATAACTGCTTGTCATTATAATGAGATCCGATTGGTTCACGTGATCTTCATAACAACACTTGCTCATAACTGCTTGTCATTATAATGAGATCCGATTGGTTCACGTGATCTTCATAACAACACTTGCTCATAACTGCTTGTCATTAAAATGAGATCCGATTGGTTCACGTGATCTTAATAAAAATACTTGCTCATAACTGCTTGTCATTATAATGCGATTAAACCGCTCATAACTGCTTCACGATTATCTTCATAACAATACTTGCTCATAACTGCTTGTCATTATAATGCGATAAAACTGGTTCACGTGATCTTCATAACAACACTTGCTCATAACTGCTTGTCATTATAATGAGATCCGATTGGTTCACGTGATCTTCATAACAACACTTGCTCATAACTGCTTGTCATTATAATGGGATCCGATTGGTTCCATAATGAGGTCGAACTGGTTCTCGTGATCTTCATAGAAATGCTTGCTCATGACTGCTTGTCATTATAATGAGATCCGAATGGTTCACGTGATCTTCATAACAACACTTGCTCATAATTGCTTGTCATTATAATAAAAGTGATTTGTTCATGTGATGTTTGTAATATACCACACATCCCCCCTACCATTCATACCATGTACTTCATAAGGCTGAAGTCAAATAGAACATTGCTTGTTATAACTTGTTATCCATTTAATCCTTGTCCGTACTGTACAAAGGGCATCATTATCCGTGTGCTGTTCATTATAACTGGACGTCTGGCTTAATTCAGATATGTTTGTGCTGCTTCCCATCCATTACATGCTGTTGTAAATGTCATTCAGAGCACACCATGCCTAGAATCGACTTCATTTGGTTGCAGTCACTCCAGCAAAATAACGGTGTCAATGGAAACGTCGCTATATGCAGTAATCCACAAGTTCTTATCCATAAAGCTGTATGTTTTCTTAAGTACTCAACAACCAAGATTTCAAACAGTTAAATCAATCCAGTGCCCCATATGTGACTTTAATTCTTTAATTAATTATTCATAAATTACCCCTATTCGTTCATGTTACTATAGTCATTGCTTCCGGTTGCCCGATTGACTATAGCAGTATGAGAGTATCTAATGACCATTTATCATTTTATTAGTAAGTTGTGTATTACTAATGTATACTTGTGAGGTCATTCATATTATATAGATAGAATCTACTTAGATCTAGAAATTACAAAAGCCTTACATTTCAACATAGGGTGACTGTATTTTCGAAATGCTGATATTTGACGTGACAAGGAGCTTGATGCAAGAAGAATTCCACAAAGGAAAGTGTTTTATACTTTTTTAAAAATTGTTCCCGTGATTGAACTACTGTTTTATCACCGACAACCCAAAACAATACATTGTAAACATCTCATTGGCTTGAACACATATTTACTTCTTTACTGACTGATTAAACTTTAAACAACGACTGAAAAGAAGACGAAGTCGCCGGTAGTTCGTGTAAGTTTACTGGCATTAACGTTTCAGTACAGGCATTCGAAATTCCCGCAACACTTGCGAGGCAAGGCAAGGCACAATCACACACACTGTCAAAACCACGCACAGCACGTGGTTACATCAAAATTACACACTTACGACAGCAAACGAAATCGGGTGTTTCTGCTGGGTGTATGTAATTGTTGAACTGGCGAAAAAAAACCCGGAAAAGACTTAATTTCCTTCTCATAATTAAAATTCAAAATAACATAATTCATTATTTTCTGACAAAGCCGCCCCCAAATTTGGAACAAATTTGAAAAAAATATAAGAAAGTAATTACTCCTCAGACATAGTTTTAAATTATCATCAAGCATTTCTGTCAGTTCTGTTCAATGGCACCAAAACTAGATCAGCCATTAGCAAATTGACTATTAAAGTCACAGTTCATAGCCAGTTAATCATCATCATCATCTGGGCATTTTGGGAGTCTGATTAGACGTGTGACAGTTACTGTGGCAACACGAACTCTACCGTCACAACTTGGATGGATCTTGGACACTCTTCCAACTAACCATGTGGCACGTACACTTTGTCAGCCAACAATCATCACTACATCGTTACAGTCAATGTCTTTCTGATCCTTCTTATCAGTAACCCATTTGCTCCTTGACTGCATTTCTGGCAAGTAACGTCTCAAGTAGTGCTTCCAAAAGTGATAGGAAAGGATTTGACTATGCCGCCACCTGCGTCGCCCTATGATTTCACTGGCGGGGTAGACCATTTGTGGAAGGGATTGATCCAGGCGTCCCATTAGCAGCACATTGAGAGTAATGGGATCAATGTCACGCACATCACTAGACACATAACCTAATGGTTTAGAGTTCAAAATGCCTTCTACTTCAGCAAATACTTTTTGCAGTACAGGCTCAGTGACTGATTGATCTCTCAACGTTACCTTAAGTCCATCCCTTACACACTTAATCTCCCGTTCCCATGTACCACCGAAGTGTGGAGCACTAGGTGGATTAAACCGAAAAGAGATTTTCTGTTTTGCCAGCTGTTGAATCAGGGAAGGAGTTATTGCAGCCCATGCTTCTTCAAGCTCTCTCTGGCCGCCCCGGAAATTTGTACCTCTGTCACATAACAGTTCATAAGGCTTGCCACGTCTTGATATGAATCGTCTAAGAGACATCAAAAATGAATCCGTGTCCATTTTCTCCACAATGTCAAGATAAACAGCCCTAGTTGTCAAACATTTGTAGAGAATGCCCCATCTCTTCTCCAATCTACGAGCAACCTTCACAATCAAAGGACCAAAACAGTCTATTCCAGTGGAATACATTGCTGGCTTGAATAATCGAAGTCGTGCTGACGGTAAATCAGCCATCTTGGAAGCCTCTGGCTTGGCCCTCCATTTTTGGCATGTACTGCACTTGCGCTGATAATTGTGAATTGCCTCTCTTTCATGTATGATCCAGAATGTTCTCCTCATTTCCGCAAGCGCCCGCTCTGGCCCATAGTGTTTAAGCCTTTCATCATACTCCTTTATTAGAAGCTGGGTTATGGTATGCTTTGGATCTAACACTACAGGGTGTTTCAAGTCACCAGGTATGTCTTCAGATCTGTTCAGTCTTCCGCCAACATGGATAACCTTGTGTGTTGTATCATACACAGGATCAAGCTTCAACAACCTACTACTGGAAGGTAAGTGCTTCCCAGATTCCAATGCAGTAAATTCACCAGGAAAGCACTGTCGCTGAGCAAGGCTGTAGAGATGCATTTCAGTTTGTGTCCTAGTCTCAGCATTATCAGCCGCCCCATGAAACACCTCCATAGCTTTGGTGACGAGATCGTTCCAATCTGTACAACCGTTAAGATCAACAGGCAGATCAACATTCAATCCATTCAATCCTGACATCAAGCACCTTGTTTTCAATTCGCTTTCATCTAAAGTGTCCGGCTGAAATTCATTCGGCCACTGGTCATGAGGTGGATGCAAGAAAGTTGGACCATTTCTCCATCTAGATTGTTCATCAGTTATGTCTATTAATTTCCTGCCTTTCAAGTCATCTGCTGGATTGGATGAAGTGTTGATATAACACCACTGAGAGGTTTCAGTGAGGGTTTGTATCTCAGCAATAAGTGTTCCCACAAACACTTTGAAACGTCAAGAGTCAGATTTGATCCATGTTAATACTGTTGTTGAATCACTCCAAAGAAAGATTCAGTGTATTGGCAATGTAAGTTCACTAGACAATACATCTGACAATTGAGCTCCAGCAAGAGCTGCACATAACTCCAACCTAGGCATGGACAATTGACGCTTAGGTGCAACTCGCATACGTGCTTGCAGAAATCCGACTTGAATATAGTCACCATCAACAGTTCTCCTATATGCAACAGCCACATATGTCCGCGTCACAGAAGACATGAATTTCCCGCGTTGTTCCTTTGGGTTCAGTTGTCAATGTAGCAAAACAACGTGGAAGTCGCACAACACTGACATTTGGAAGCTGCAACTCCCAAGTCATCCATCTTTCATATATCGCACCTTGTTCAATAGTTGCATCCCAGTCTCTCTTGACTGTCCATAGGTCCTGAACAATACACTTAGCTACAGCTAAGAAGGGCGCCAAAAATCCAATAGGATCATACTGTCATGCAAGTATGCGATAAATCACTCTCAAGGTAAGTGAGGCATATTCTGTTAGCTTCTGCTTGTAACCAAGCTCATCAGTATTGATGTCCCACAACAAACCTAAAGTTCTCTCAGACTGATCATCTCCACTTCTGTTCAACCACATTTCGCATGAATCTGAACGGTCAGCAAAACCGAAGCATCATTACTGGTCCATTGTCTAACATGAAATCCTCCCTCATCCAACAGTTTCTCAATATCATGAAGCAAGGTTCTAGCATCTTCACTAGTTGGCACACTGTCAAGGCAGTTGTCGACATAGAAAGCCTCTATAACAGATCTCTTGACATGTTCTTTCCCAGAGCTGTGATCCTTCACATGCCTCTGTAACACATAAGTAGCACATACTGGACTGCATGTTGTTCCAAATGGCAGTACCTGCCATTCATAAATATCTGGTTTACCATAGCATCTCATGTCACTCCACAGAAAACGAAAAAGTGATCTGTCCCTTGGCAAAAGTCTCACCTGATGGAACATAGCCTTTATGTCCCCAGCAATGGCAACAGAATGCTTTCGAAATCTCATAAGAACTCCAAGTAGGGATGGTCCTAACTGTGGTCCAGGTAGCAATTTTTTCTTGAGATTTTTACCATTGTGTTCATAAGAGCAACTAAACACCAACCTGTGTTTATCATTGTGTTCCACAACATGATGAGGGATGTACCATGACTCAGAAGTTCTCCTGTCCTCTTTGTCACTAATAACTCGTACTAGTCCAGCTTCAACTAAGTTGTGAATAAGAGTACTGTGTATTTCTGCCTTTGCTGGATGACTCAGTTAACGGCGCTCCATACGTTGAAGTGTTGGGATCATATCTTCCCCTTGAGGCATCAAACACTGTATCATCAAATCTCAACAATGGAGTTGCATATCTGTAAACACCATTCACTTCCACTCTTTCAGTGTCGGTTTCTGGAATATGCAAGGCAAGGTTATCCTGCTTGGACCTTGTCACATCCTTATTCAGATAAGGTATCACATCCATTTTCCACAATGCCTGAACATCACGCATGAGACGAGTAGATTCCATCTCTGTGAATAATACTGCTTGGGTCTTAACTTGTTACTGTACATTTTGGGGTCCTTGAAGTGACCAACCAAGTCTGGTATGCACAGCTATTGGCGAACCACTCGGTCCACTTCTAATTGGTTCTTAAGGCACAATCAATTCAGCCAAGTCTGAACCAATCAAAATTACTGGTTTAGCATTGTCAATATTTGGCAAAGGTAAGTCCCTGATATGTGGCCACTGTTTCTGTAGTGCAGCCACCGGGTAGGTATATTCAGATAAAGACAAGTTACTTGACGTGAAGGCATTGACAACATTGTATCTTGTTTCTGGCATATCCTCTGCAGATACCTGGAGATTCACAGACTGTCCACTACACAGATATGGCTCACGCCTAATTGTTGAAAGCAAAATGGTTTCTGGTGTCTCCACAAGATCAAGAGACCTCACAGCAGATTCAAGGATCATAGTTGTTTGGGATCCGTCATCAAGGATCGCGTAGGCATTCATGCTCTGGTCTTGCTTGTACAAAGTAACTTCAACGACTTTCAACATGGTATTAAAGGGCTTGGATGGCTGATCAAGATATACTTGTGCAGACGGGGAAGATGTCTTTGAAAACAGTATCTTCTGTGCTGTCATATTTCTGTAGTGCAGTAAGATGTAACTCGTTACAGAGTTGACATGGTCTCTTTAGGTTACAGTCCTCTGGTTTATGTTTTCTAGCACATCGAAAACATCGATCTCTCATCCAAGATTCAACTTCCACATCAGAAAGCTTATCAAACTCTGGGCAATTATTCAGAAAATGATCAGCCGATACACATATAGGACAGTATCCCTTGTATTTTGGTTTGACCAGATGACACACGTGACGCACAATACAGTTCTGCTCCGCTCTGCATAGATTTCAACATCCCAACGAATGACTGTATACGCAAGGCAAAATTCTCAAAGGAATCGATATCATAATCCCCCAAACTTAATCGGTGGACTGTTAAGCAAGGCACTTATCTCACTCTGAATCAGTTGGCCTGCACTACCATATGTGCGTTGCAACTCCTGCAGAGCTCTTGTATAAGGAGAAGGGTCAAACATGAAGGCCTCGGCAAGCTGTCTTGGTTTATTCCCAAGTTTGTCCAATAATAGTTGATACTTGTATGATTCAGTCAGGTGAGGGTGTACATCAACTAAGGTCTTAAGTGCCATCTTCAGTAGACTAAAGTCTCGTTCCTTACCACTCTTGAACTCTGGTAGAGTAGGTTTAGGAATTCCATACACAGAGGAAATCAGCATTGCATTCATGGGCAAATCAGCACTGGTAGCACCTGAAGCAAGTTTGGTCTGAGGTACATCAGCAGGTGATGGATTAACATGGAAATCTTCATTCTGTCTGGGTGCAAATACGTGAGCACTTGGATTAAGGCTGTGATTTTGGCCTACATTTGAATGTTCAATTTCATGTTTGATATGTCTATTGGAGGGTATTGGTGCACATTGATCAATAAATTCCTTGGGGTATGTTACCTCAGTGTTAACTTCTCTGGGATTGGATGTCTCACTGACATCTGGCTCTTTCATCCTATCACCATGATCACCACTGTCAATCATAGATGAAATTAACGTTGCCTCTATATACTTGTTCTCAGCTTCTCTTAAATTTCTTTCTTTAGTTAGCTGCAACATCCTACTTTCTTTCTCTTTCTTGATAGTCCTCTCCATTCTCTCTAACTCATGTCTAGTTTCAGGTGCTTTATCCTCCATAGGCTTCCTCTAACTGTTTCTTAAGTTCATCAAGTTCATGTTTTTGTTTCACTTTCTCAAGTTCGGCAGTTTGCCTATCACTCAGTCTGGACAAAACGGACAAACTAGTTGAATGTGCACTTCCTACACTTACTTCTGAACGAGTAGTCATTACTTCATCAAGTTCATAATTCATGTCAACAACATAATCTGACAAATGGGCAGGTGGTCGTCTGCGCCTGGACGAAAACCGGACAGGGCGCCCGTCTTGCGAGCGTGGCCGTGTTGCACCGGGCATATCATAGTCATCATCGTCAAAGTTCACAATTAGGCAAGTACTTACACAATCCGCCTCGCGGGACCATGAAAAGAAGACGAAGTCGCCGGTAGTTCGTGTAAGCTTACTGGCATTCACGTTTCAGTACAGGCATTCGGCATTCCCGCAGCACTTGCGAGGCAAGGCAAGGCACAATCACACACACTGTCAAAACCACGCACAGCACGTGGTTACATCAAAATTACACACTTACGACAGCAAACGAAATCGGGTGCCTCTGCTGAGTGTATGTAATTGTTGAACTGGCAAAAAAAACGGAAAAGACTTAATTTCCTTCTCATAATTAAAATTCAAAATAACATAATTCATTACTTTCTGACAACGCCATTAAGAAATACGTTTATGTTTAAAGGATAAACGGTACAACCTATAATTAGAAATGAACCTTCTTTAATGATGATCACTAAACGGTTTGGTCTTCCAGTCAGGTTTTACCAGTTGAAAGAGGTAGACTTGACATTTTAAAACAAGATGATATTCGGTATCATGGCGGACAGCTTGAAAGTACGTCTTTGTTCAAGCTACTGGCCTTGCACCCTGGAAGTGTGTTGAGTTTGTGAGACCTGTTCGTGGACTGAAAGCAGATTTATGGACTCCTAAAGGTAGAATTTAGGCATATAATTTGGACACAGGGCATTTTCAGTTCCACTTAAAGCACTTGCTGAAATAGATAGAAGATTTGTTTGCAAAAGCGTTGAAAAATAATGCATAAAGACCGTTGAACGTTTTTCTTTCAATTTGTATCTTTTGAATTGACAAGGGGCGGTATGGTAGCCTAGTGGTTAAAGCGTTCGCTCCTCACGGCCCGGGTTCGATTCCCCGCATGGCATAAAAACATACATGTGAGATTGTATTCGAGACATCCTTAGTTAGCTTCAGGGGCGGTGGGGTAGACTGGTGGTTGAAGCTTTCGAGCGTCACGCCAAAGACCTGGGTTCGATTCCCCACATGGGCACAATGTGTGAAGGCCATTTCTGGTGTTCCCCGCAACGATATTGCTGGAATATTGCTAAAAGCGGCATAAAACCATACTCACTCACTCACCCACTCATTGACTTTGATTTACAAAATACGATTGTTATGACAGTCTGACACTCACAACCACAGATTCCAACCACCCGGTGTCTTGCGTGGCAAGGACCCCAACAATTTTGGGGACGCGGTGGGCGAACTGGCTAAAGCGCCAAAGCTAGTGATCCAGCGAGCATGAGGTGACTGGATCGAGCCCACCTGTGACCGGGTGTAAAAACCTTGGAGTCAATTTTGAGTACAGACTCTTTAAGCGTTGTCACAACCCCTAATGTACAGTTCACAACCCTGTGCACTTAAAAGAACCCACGAATCCGTTGGTATATGACCAGATTGTGGACACATGAATACGTGCAAACACCTAGTTGCGGGTACAGCAACATGCAGTAAACAAAGTATTATGACTATGTGTCCCAGTCCACCCAGCTGTGAATGGGTACCTTGTAAGGATGGGAATGCCACAATAACTCGGTGCACCTAGTGGCTGCAAGAGTGGTATGCTCCCCAGGGAGTTGAGATTGACAATACGATATGCCGTTGAGATTGCTATCAAGTGAACAAGGGAGAAACTAAGCGCCTTTGAGAAGCTGAGCTGAGCTGGATATCGGCGCTATACAAATGTTAGCATGTAATGTAATGTTGTGTACAATTTACTCTCAGGGGAAATTATATGTTTTTTAATCAGTCGGTGTTATATGACAGAAATATGACCCACGCATCATTCATCTATTATCTAGTCGTGACAAAGTGACAGAGCACCGGCAGGTAGTGGCTGCCATCTGCATGATATGATCTGACTTAAGTGCACTAAGATCAGACTCATTTTACAAGGAGATCGGGCCAGGCGAATATTCTGTAACGGTAAAGGCCAACTACCAATAATTGTTGGCAAAGTTACTAAAATAAAACTAAACAGTTAGACGGGTACATTTAATGAATTGTTTCCCTAATTTGCATGCGAGGTAAAAAAAATAGTCGCGAGTTGGTCATTCACACAGCAGTCCCTTGGGGACAAAATGATGCCGATGAATTGCGAGCTAACACAAAAACAAATAGACATTAAAGAATCAAACCAACGCGGAGTGCAATAAAAGAAAAGACAAACTCTACAGAAAACTTGCATAATTTTTGTCACAAAAAGAAAAAAAGTTTAAGGAACTGTTCATCATTTATTTGTGCGTTTTCCAAGTTTGTTACAAGGGAGTATTGGCAACTAAAGGGACAGCGCGAAAAGCGAGATTCTCTCGAAAGATCAAGTTCCCCCAAGCTAATATTCTCGGATAGTGATAACCACCTTGGGTCACAGATTTCCATGGTTAAATGTTCTACCTAAATGGACAAACATTCATCTTTTAGTGCATCATTCTTGTGTTCTTGGACATGCAAGAAGAAGAACATCGTAAGACGGCCTAGGCTAATGTCAACCGTGATTGTAAAATGTCTGATGGCAATATATATTCCAAAACCTGTTAACATTTCCAATAAATTGTGAATACACAATCCCACATATTTCACCTGGCTTAGTGGAAGCCGCGATGGCTGAGTGGGTTAGATGGCTGACTCTGAGAGTGTGGGCTGGAATCAAAGGTGCTAGAACCTGTAGTTTACAGAGAAAGTGTAATCTCAGATACAGCACGGGTTACTTACAGTACACCGCGGTTCTAACGACCTCAAAAGGAGGACCACCAATGTTAGTTCGTTATAACCGTAGTTCGTTATATGCATTTAGACAAAAATATACACCAGTAAGAATGCATTATACCGGATACCTGGCAGGGTTAGGGTTAGGGTTAGGTTAGAGGTTACGGTTAGGTTAGGTTAGGGTTAGGTTTAGGGTTGGGGTTATTTTCATCTCAGTTTTATATTTGTTCACCTATCCGCGCTCGCATCACGTGACCTAATTAAATATGGCAGGCAGGTATCCGGTATAATGCATATGCACCTATACACCACATGAGAGTGACAAAAAGCCCTACCCCCAACCCGAAAATAACCAAACAAAAACAGCAAGACACACCCACCCCCACCCCACCCCACCCACCACCCCCAGTAAAAACAACAAATAAACAAAACTAAAATACTATCAAAGACTAGTAAATAAATGAAATAAAATCATAAAATATGAAAATAGAAAAAGAAAAAAAATCGTTACATCCGTCATTTCTTTATAAACGTGTTTGTCAATGTTCCTTCACTGTTGACTGGGACATCCGATGGACCTTAACTTTCTGTCAAGGACCTGAGGTTGACGACTGTAGTAGACGACTGTAGTAGAATGTAGTACACGACTTCCTGATGTATACGTGGACCTTCTACCTTTAAGAGTTTCTGTATTGAAATGATAACACGAATACATTCATTTCACCCGCACAATGAAATCTTGAAGATTGGACAAGAGCCGTTCATAAGATAGTACTTCTTCCCGTTTGAAGATATCTACAAGAGGTTATCGCGTTCTTGGAAAACAATATGCCCTTGGGCTATTGCGCATGCACTTTGAGAAGGTGTTGATAACGGCTGTTGGTCCTGGGTCAGACGGCTGGAAAATGGGGATGAGGACGGTTTGTGTGACGGTGTTGCTCTGCTGTGCTGTGGGGGTCGTCGCAATCACAGACCTCACCAGACAAGAGAGACAGAAGGGCGCGGACGTGGTCCAAGCTGCGATTGACCAGATTCGAGATTGGTGTATTTTCTCACAGGATAGGCTTTTTTTGAGACGATTAGCCTATGTCGAGTCCAAAGACGGCCTTGACCCCAAGACGTATAGAAATGGATATTACGGGGGTATCTGGCAGGTAAATTGAAGATCTCATAATTCTCATGATTCTCATGAAGATTAGAACTGTCTTCAGCAATGCATGTAAAAGGCGATGGGTGGTTGGCTGAATGTCGTCCTTTGCACAATGTTCAGATACACACAGAAATTCAGTTAGATTAATTCCAGGCTTTAGTCATCATAAACCGTACAAATGAGTGATTTTATTGCATATATTTAGCTTTATCCTTTGATCGCGCTGCAGAGGCCACCAACAGGCTGACGCTGTGAAGATCTGGTTAGAATTCATCTTCATTCAGTAACCTATATTTCTCCACAGAGGCAACTAACAGATCAGGGACCAGTTCCTCAAAGCGATCGTAACCCTAAGACGATTGTAACTCCCATACTTTAACACAGACTTACAGTTGTAGCGCTACGATCGCTTTGAGGGACGGGGCCCTGGTCGTTAGGGTCCATGACTTGCTAGATGCATGACACCTTATCCCAAATACATAGGACATGATGTCAATCACCGGATTGTTTGCTCCAATCCCTCTCATATGGCTTGAATATCGCTGTGTGAGACGTTATGCATGACTGGTCTTAATGCAGGGACCTGTCCTCTGACCAAAACTGACCCCCTGCAGATCCGGTTCAGAGCAACGGCGAATAAAGTGACCGGGTGGTCAGGCTCGCTGCCTGGGCTGATACATGCCATCGCTTCTCAACTTGCTACATGGATGTTCTTGATGTCAAACACTAGATTGTTTGGTGCAGGCTTGACAAGGTGGAGACACCCGTCATATAGCTGCTATATATTGCTGCAACAGAATCAAACAAAAACAACCAAAGAACCAACCAAACCCAACAAAACTGAAACGCTTTTCATTTACTTCTTTCATTGCAACAGGTAGACGAGTCTATGTTCAGACAGACCATTGCGTGTCCCTCAGCCATCCGTCACGTCTGTAACGACATCCAGACCAACATCGGCATCGACTGGCCTCGAGTTCAGTGGCGGGATCTTTTAAAGCCGCTTTATTCAGGTCTAGCTGCTTCTCTCTACATCCAGCTGAAACAAGGAAACACAATTCCGGGGAGCGTGGATGCCCAGAGCCGGATCTGGAATAACATTTACCAACCAAAGCCACCCATCGCCAACTTCTCATCTCTCGTAGTTACAGGTATGTCAGAACTGCAAACCCCAGGAACGAACGTAGCTGTAAATGCTTTGGCCGTTTCGCCAGAAAAGTTTGACTATTTCTAACTTGTTACTGAACACATGTTCATATATGTTTCATATAA
Source organism: Haliotis rubra (assembly GCF_003918875.1). Taxonomy (NCBI): domain Eukaryota; kingdom Metazoa; phylum Mollusca; class Gastropoda; order Lepetellida; family Haliotidae; genus Haliotis; species Haliotis rubra. The sequence goes on along the minus strand of NW_025765288.1, from coordinate 1,394 downwards.
CGCTCTTCTACAGGGTGTTCACATTTATGGATTCACAACACACCTGGTCAGTAAGTACCCAGTATTCACCTTGGTTAAGATGTTTGTTGTTTAACGTCGCACACAGCAATATTCTAGCTTTATTATGGCGGCGGTCTGTAAATAATAGGCCAGTGATCAACATCATGAGCATCGATCTAGGCAAGTTGGGATACGTTGACATGTGTCATCCTAGTAATGGAACCCTGACCACCAGTTTTCTTTACATAAATTGCTAAAGACCAATTCTAACCCGGATCTTCACGGGTACATGATATCCACGACTTCCATAGCTTGGGGCTCCCTATCAGCATCTAGATGACAGTCCCTGCTCAAGCGGACATGCTGTTCAAACGGGCTTAAACCAATGACGAACAATGCTGAGATGCGACACTACGCAAGAGTAACTGACTCGGAATTTTTATATATTTCATATGATATGTTTCATCTTTTGATTAATTGTGGCAACATCAAATAAAATTATGTCATGAAATGTCAAATATCATTTTAGACCTATTTCATTTCTTTATCACTTCAACTTTTCGTATCAACTCTATGCCTGTAAAACATAGACTGGCCTTGAAGGTTATCCCGTCTAAGCTCACGCCTGTGTTTTCACAATTCGACTTCATTTGAACTAACTAACCATACGATATGGTCAAAGTACTTCCGTGACCGCCGTGCTGTAAAAAAACACTTGTCTTTCTGATTTATTGCGTTTTTTTAAGTTTTGTTTTTTAAGGTCGAAGGATTCGTACAGTAGAAATAAATGACCGCTTCACGTGTTTGTTTAGAATCATGCGACGCAGAACTGGACGTGACGTTCTTGGTGGACAGTTCTGGGAGTATCGGATCTACGGACTTCCAGAAAATGCTGAACTTCCTGCAACAGGTGGTGGAGAGTCTGGGTGTGAGCATTACAGGGACTCACGTCGCCATCGTGCGCTTCAGCTCCTCCCCCAAGCTTATATTCCGCCTAAACCAGTACTACTACGCCGCCGAAATTGTCAGGAATATCCATAAGTATGAAAAACACCTTGAATCTGCTAAACACCTTCTGTTTAGTGATGTGTATCTGAACTTAATAATCAAACAATACCACCCTCGATTGTCCAGGGCGTTATCACAGCAAAAAAATGGGTACCCGGTGGGATAAGTTAACCTTCTAGCAGCTTGGGTTATCCGGGGTAATAAGAATAATCAGATTATATCTGCGCGCTTTGAACGGGTTTTGAAGCCAAGAAAGGCACGTTATAAATATTCTACATTATTAATCATTATTACTATCAGAGAGATGTTTTCCCGCTTATTTCTCACACGCTTAATTAATGTATGAGGATTTCAAAGCAAGTTTAGAATGCTAGAGCGTGTCCAGA